>NW_025920120.1:1964351-2096451 GCF_902686445.1 Sciurus carolinensis
CAAAATGACAGGAAACAAAATAATAATTCTATGCTTTAATGGGCTCAATTCATCAATCAAAAGACATAGATTGTATTAAAAAAACTAGATTCAACAATATGCTGTTTCCAACAGACTCAGCTCATAGGCAAAGACATTCACAGACTGAAGATAAATAGATGGTAAAAAATTATCACTCACATGGATCAATAAGCAAGCAGGTGTTTCTAGTCTCATATCTGATAAAGTGGCTTCAAGCCAAAGTTTATCAAAAGAGACAAAGAAGGTCATTTCATAATGCTTTAGGGAGCTATGAAATAATAAGAAGTAACTGTTGAAACTATTTATGCCCCTAAAATTCAGCATCTTCATATGTCAAACAAACCCTTCTCAAATTCAAGAATCTAAAAGACCACAGGACAATAATACTCAGTGATTTTAATAATCATCTCTCATCATTAGAGTATACAAACCAAAACTAAATAAACAATGTACAAAATTAAAAAAGTACAATTTAGTCTATATATTTATACTTATATTATATTAATATATGTATAATATTTCATCCACCAGTGACTGCATACAACTCCTTCTCAGCAGTACCTGTAAAATTTTCTAAAATAGCCCATATTTTGAGGTAAAAAGAAACTTTAGGAAATTTCAAAAAATAGATAAGACCTTGCATTCTATCAGATCATCATGGTAAAATAATTAGAAATAAGGGCTAAGATAAATAAAACTTACCCAAATACATGGAGTTTGAAAAACACACTAGTGAATGATGAATGGAGAGTAGAAGAAATTAGAGGTGATATAAAAATTACATAGAGGAAAAGAGAATAATGATGCAAAACACCATAATCTCCAGGACACTAAGAAGGCAATTTTAAGAAGAAAGTTCATAACATTGGACTTACAATACATCAAAAAAATTCATACATCAAAATAACCTAAAAGTCACCAAATAAATAATCTAACATTACATTTATGGCCCCAATACAAAAACAACAAATCACCACAGAGGTCAGTATAACACAGAAAATAGTTAAAATCATATTGAGCAAAAATCAATGAAATTGAGATTTTTTTCAAATCAATTTTTAAAGAATCAATGAATCAAAACGTTGGTTCTTTGAAAAAATAAGTACAATCAATTAACACCTAACCAAGCTAACCAAGAGAGAGAAAATTGATTTATTAAAATCTGTGCTGAAAAGGGAAATATTACTATAGGTACTACTGAAATACAAAGGATAATCAAAAGCTATTTTGAGAATTTATGTTCCAATGAAATAGAAAATCTTCAACACATTGACAAATTCCTAAAGACATATGACATATGCTAATTGAACCAGGATTATATTAAAAATGTGAATTTCAAGTAGTGAAATTGAAGATGCCATCAAAAGACTACCAACTAAGAAAATCCCAGGACCAAATGGATTCTCAGGTGAGTAACACCAGACTTTTAAGAATTTATACCAAACTCCTTAAATTATTCTACAAAAAAGAATAGAAGGAAAATCCTTGAAACACATTCTATGTAGTTTATATCACACTGATATGAAAATCAGACAAAGACATATTAAGGAAAGAAAACTTTACACCAATATTCTTGATGAACATAGATAAAAGATTCTCAGTAAAATACTGGCAAACTACATAAAAAAATTAAAAAGGTATGAACCATGATCAAATGGAGTTCTGCCCAGGGCTGCAAGTTTCTTTTAACATAAGGAAATCAATAAACATAATCCATCACATCAATAGACTTAGAGATGGGAATCACATGATTACTTCAATAGCTGTAAGACAAGAATTTGGCAAAATGCATAATATATTTGTGATCAAAATCCTAGAAAAAGTAGGGATAGAAGTAACATAAATAAGTATTGTAAAAGCTGTATACACCAACAACACAGTAAATAGCATTTTAAACAGAGAATAACTGAAACTGTTCACTCTGAATTAAAGAACAAGAAAGTTATACCCACTTTCCCAATCTATTCATCATAGTCCTGGAATACCTACTCAAAACAATTAGGCAAAAGAAAGAAATTGAAGAAACACAGGAAAAGAAGTGCTAAATCTATCCCTGTTTTCTAACAGTATGATCCTAGATTTACAAGACACCCAAAGTCCACTAGAAACCTTGTAGAACTCATAAATTAAATCAGAAAGTTATCAGGATTCAAAATTTACACTCATAAATCAACTGTACTCCTACATACCAAGAAAAATCAGCTGAAAAATAAATTAAGAAAACTAACCCATTCAAATAATTCCTCAATTATAAAATCAATACAATACTTGGGAATTGATCTATCAGAAGTGAAAGACCTCTATAGTGAAAAAAAAACACTAAATAAAGAAATTGAGGAAGACCTCAGAAGATGGAAGAACCTCTCATGTTATTGGATAGGCAGAATTATTATTACCAAGATGGCCATAGTACTAAAAGCACTATACGAACACAGTGAAAATTTCATCAAAATTCCAATGACCTTCTTCAGGGAAATAAAAAAAAAAGCAGTCATAAAATTCAATCATAAAAACAAGAAGCCCAGAATATCTAAAGCAATCCTCAGCAGGAAAAGTGAAACAGGAGGTGTCATGATACAGACTTTATACCCTACAGCTATAGTAACAAATCAGCATGGTATTTGCAAGAAAAGAAGCAAGGAGACCAATGGAGTAGACAGAGACATACCCACATGAATATAGTTATCTCATACTAAACAAAGGGACCAAAACCATGCATTGGAAAAAAAGATAGCCTCTTCAACAAATGGTGCTGGAAAAATTGAAATTCATATGTAATATATTTAAAGTTAACCATATCTCTCACCCTACACAAAACTCAACTAAACGAGGATCAAGGACATAATATTGGATCAGCAATGCTGCACACACTGCAAAAAAAAATTGTTAGACCAACAATGCAACATATTGGTACAGAAACTGACTCCTCAATAAGATACTTAAAACACAAAAATTAAAATCAAAAGACAAGGGCTGGGGCTATAGTTCAGTTGGTAGAGTGCTTGCCTAGTAAGCACAGGCCCTGGGTTCAATCCCCAGGACTGAAAAAAAATCAAGACAGTAAATGTGATGGCATCAAAATAAAAATTTCTCATATCAAATTACACAATCAAGAGCATGAAGAGAAAACCTATATATTGGGAAAAACAACCTTTGCTATCTGCTCCTCAGATAGGGTATTATTTTCCAGGACAAACAATAATTCAAGCTTAGTGTAAAAAAATTAATAAATGGAAAAAGGAATTAGAGACACTTTTTAGAAGAGGAAACAAAAATGGGAAACAAATACATGAAAAAATGTTCAACCTCTCTTGCTATTAGAATAATGTAAATTAAAGCCACACTGAGATTTTGCATCACATTGAATGGCAATTTTCAAGAATACAAGTAAAAATAAAGTTCGTGAGTTCATGAACACATGGTGAACAAGGTTCACTCATACATTGCTGGTGGAAAGACAAATTGTTGCAACCACCCTGAAAAGCAGTATGGATATCCTCAAAAACTAGGAATGGAGCCACCATTTGACCAAGTTATCCCACTCCTCAGTAAAAAAAGTAGTTAAAATCAGCATACTAAAATCATGTGCCCATATCAATGCTTAAAGCAGCTCACTTTGCAATAGCTAAGCAATAGGCACAAATGTGTTGCCCTGCAACAGATGAATGAATAAAGAAAATGTGGTGTATATACACCCTGGAATATTACTTGGGCATAAAAAAGAATAAATTTACGGCATTTGACAGTGAATATACAGATCTGTAGACTATCATGCTAAGTGAAATAACCCAATTACAAAAGTCAAAAGTTGAATGTTTTCTCTGATATGTGGAAGCTAAAACATGTTAAGGACGACATAAGAGGAATAATGGAATTTCAGTAGGTTAGAAAATGTGGAATGGGAAGAAGGGAGGGAGTTAGAAAAAGGAAAGAGGGTGACACAGTACCCGCAGGTTTGATTACACGTGGCTGCTGCCATTTTGAGACAAGGGCCAGGCCCCACAGGACCCCTGGCTTGACTGACTGAGCCCCGTCTCCAGGAAAGCTCAGCCCAACTAATATCTCCCTGCTTACAGGACCCTCACATTGACTGACTGCTCCCTGCTGCCAGGACCCCCAGACCAACTGACTGTGCCCTATCACCAAGAGCCTAGAATGACTGATCACACCCCAACTCCAGAATCCCGCAACTGCACCAAACACACCCAACCTCCAGGACCCCTGCCTGACCAACCACACCCCACCTCCAGGCCCTTCAGTCGACTATGTCCAAACCCCGAGCTGCAGCTCCCCATTACCAGCACATTTGGAAGCCAGAACAGCCATCGTGTATAATCCTGGAAGCCAAAACTCTGATCTTTAGGTGGGAAAATCCCATCCTGAGACATCTACTGGAGACCTGAAGCTCATTGTCAGGTACCTCTCATGCATCAGACTACTGACCACTGGGAGGTTTGAATACTATATGAGTCATAGATTTTCTTTTTTCTCCTTATTGGACAATTTTAAGATTTTATTTCTTTACTTTTCTTGCTCTCTATTCCCTTTTGTATACCTGTTCCCTCAGAAACTCTTTCTCACTTTTTGCATGCTAACATCCAATTTCTTTTGAGTATACTCTCACCATTTCTATTATCTAGAACTTCTATATATTCTTTTCTTATCCCATTAACAGCTACATCCTACATCCCTCTGCATCCTCTTTGTCCTCCATTAGAAACTGCAGACCTTATTGCAAATCTGTCTGTTATACTGAAGATAATATTTGATCTCATTCTGTTTATTATGACAATATTGTTAATGTCCTCTAGGGGCTATTTGGTCTAGGACTGCACAGTCTGAATTGGGCACTGCTAGTATTCATCTACCCTCAAAGAAAAGCTTTTGGAAACCTATAGGGCCACTATAAGCCTATAAGGGGGAATCTGCAATACCCCAGACCTGTACTGCTAGAGGGGAAGATACATGAACAACATGAAAAAACAAGGGAAGAAAATGATCCAAACAAATCTAGATTCTATATTAATAGAATCCAATGACAGTATGTAAGAAGAAATGTCAGAGAAAGACTTCAGATTGTACATGATTAAGATGATTCATGAAGCAAAGTATTAGATAAGAGAGCAAATGTGGGCAATGATTGATAATAACATTAAGCAGTTGACAGAGCAACTGCAGGAAACAAAAGATCATTTTATAAAGAGATTGAGATTCCCAAAAAAACAAAAAACAAAAAAGCAAACAGAAATCCTTGAAATGAAGAAACAATAAAACAAATAAAAAACTCATTGGAAAGCATCACCAAAAGACTAGACCACTTGGAAGACAGAAGCTCAGACAATGAAGACAAAATATATAATCTTGAAAATAAAGTTGCCCAAACAGAGAAGATAAGAAATCATGAACATAACCTCCAAGAACTATGGGACATCATGAAAAGAACAAATTTAAGAATTATCAGGATTGAGGAAGGCACAGAGATACAAACCATAGGAATGAACAACCTCTTCAATAAAATATCAGAAAATTTTCCAAACCTGAAGAATGAAGTGGAAAATCAAATACAAGAGGCTTACAGAACACCAAATGCACAAAATCACAACAGATCCACACCAAGGCACATTATAATGAAAAAGCCTAACATTCAAAATAAAAATAGGATTTAAAGGCTGCAAGAGAAAAGCATCAGATTACATATAGGGCGAAACCAATATGGATAGCAGCAGAATTCTCAACACAGACTCTAAAAGCTAGAAGGGCCTAGAACAACATATTTCAAGCTCTGAAAGAACTTGGTTGCCAACCAGAAATCCTATACCCAGCAAAACTAACCTTCAAATTTGAAGATGAAATAAAATCCTTTCATGATAAACAAAAGGTAAAAGAATTTACAAATAAAAAGCCTGCATTACAGAATGTTCTCAACAAAATATCCCTTGAGGAGGAAATGAAAAACAGCAATGTAGGTCAGCAAAGGAAGGAACTACCTTAGGAAAAAAAACCCACTCAATGGTGAAACCAAGGAAAGTTTAAAAACCAAAAATAAGCCCAAATGACCAAGAATACAAATTATATCTCAATAATAACCCTGAGCGTTAATGGCCTAAACCCATCAATCAAAAGATATAGACTGGAAGAATGGATTAAAAAGAAAGACCCAACAATATGCTGCCTGCAAGAGACTCATCTCATAGAAAAAGACATCCAAAGACTAAAGGTGAAAGGATGGGAAAAAAACTACCATGCACATGGACTCAGTAAAAAAGCAGGAGTTTCCATCCTTATATCAGATAAAGGGGACTTCAAGCCAAAGTTAATCAGAAGGGATAAAGAAGGACATTTCATACTGCTTAAGGGAAATCAGGAAGACATAATGATAGTTAATATTTATACCCCAAACAACAGTGCACTCCTGTACATCAAACAAATCCTTCTCAATTTCAAGAATCAAATAGACCACAACACAATAATTCTAGGTGAATTTAATGCACCGTTCTCACCACTAGATAGATCTTCCAAACAAAAACAACCAAAGAAACCATAGAACTAGACAACGCAATCAATAACCTAGACTTAATACACATATATAGAATATTCCATCCATCAATGTGTGAATGAACTTTCTTCTCAGCATCACATGGAATCTTCTTGAAAATAGACCATTTGTTATGCCACAAAGCAGCCCTTAGGAAATGCAAAAAAAATAGAGATACTGCCTTGTGCTCTACTAGATCATAATGGACTGAGAGTAGAAATCAATGACAAAATAAAAAACAAAAATTACTCCAACACCTGGAGACTAAATAATATGCTATTGAATGAAACATGGATAACAGAAAATATCAGGGAGGAGATAAAATACTTTTTAGAGGTCAATGAGAACAACGATACTACATATCAAAATCTCTGGGACACTATGAAAGCAGTACTAAGAGGAAAATTCATAGCATGGAGTGCATTCCAGAAAAGAATAAAAAGTTGACAACTAAATGACCTAAAATTACAGCTCAAAGCCCTAGAGAAAGAAGGACAGAATAAGAACAAAAGTAGTAGAACACAGGAAATAATTAAAATCAGAAGTGAAATCAATGAAATTGAAACAAAAGAAACAATTGTAAAAATTGACAAAACAAAAGTTGGTTCTTTGAAAAAGTAAACAAAATAGACAAACCCTTAGCGACACTAACAAAGAGAAGGAGAGAGAAAACTCAAATTACTAAAATTTATGATAAAAAATAAAATATCATGACAGACATCACTGAGATACAGACATAATGAGAAGCTGCTTTGAAAATCTGCATTCCAACAAAATAGAAACTACCAAAGACATTGACAAATTTCTAGAGATATGCTTGTCTCAAGTTGAACCAGGAGGACACAATTTTAACAGATCAATATCAAGCACTGAAATAGAAGAAGCCATTGAAAACCTACCATCCAAGAAAAGCCCAGGACCAGATGGATTCTCAGCGAAGTTCTACAAGACCTTCGAAGAAAAGCTCATTCCAATACTTGTCAAAGTATTCTAGAAAATAGAAAATGAGGGTACCCCACCAAACTCATTCTATGAAGTTAATATCACCCTCATACCCAAACCACATAAATACACATCAAGGAAAGAAAATTTTAGACCAATATCCTTGATGAAAATAGATGCAAATATCCTTAACAAAGTATTGGCAAACTGTATCCAAAAACATATTAAGAAAATGGTGCACCACGATCAAGTGGAGTTTATCCCTGGAATGCAATGATGATTTGACATCTGTAAATCAATAAATGTAATCCATCATGTCAATAGACTTAAGAATAAAAAAAATATGGTTATTTCCATTGATGCAGAAAAAGTGTTCAACAAAATACAACACCCCTTCATGCTCAAAACACTAGAAAAAATAGGAATAGTAGGAACATACCTGAACATTGTAATAGGTTATTTATGCTAAGACCATGCCAACATCATTCTAAATGGAGAAAAACTGAAACCATTCCCTTTAAAAATGGGAACAAGACAGGGATGTCCTCTTTCACCAATTATATTCAACATTGTCCTTGAAACTCTAACCAGAACAATTAGGCAGTCTAAAGAAATTAAAGGAATATGAATATGAAAAGAGAAACTTAAGCTGTCACTATTTGATAATGACATGATTACATATTTAGAG
The DNA here is from genome assembly GCF_902686445.1 of Sciurus carolinensis. Taxonomy (NCBI): domain Eukaryota; kingdom Metazoa; phylum Chordata; class Mammalia; order Rodentia; family Sciuridae; genus Sciurus; species Sciurus carolinensis. The sequence continues at coordinate 1,972,538 of NW_025920120.1, forward strand.
GATCCAAAAAATTCCTCCAGAAAACTTCTAGACCTCATCAATGGGTTTATCAAAATAGCAGGCTATAAAATCAACACATATAAATATAAAGCAATTTATACACAAATGATGAAACTTCTGAAAGGGAAAGGAGGAAAACAACTCCATTTGCGATAGCCTCAAAAAAAATAAAATACTTGGGAATCAATCTAACCAAAGAGGTAAAAGATCTCTACATTGAATACTACAAAACATTGAAGAAAGATATTGAGGAAGACCTTAGAAGATGGAAAGATCTCACATGTTCTTGCATAGGCAGAATTAATATTGTCAAAATGACCATACTACCAACATGCTATACAGATTCAATGCAATTCCAATTAAAATCCTGATGATGTACCTTACAGAAATAGGGCAAGCAATTATGAAATTCATCTGGAAGAATAAGAAACCCAGAATAGTTAAAGCAATCCTTAGCAGAAAGAGTGAAGCAGGGTGTATCACAATAGTAGAACTTTAACTATAATACAAAGCACTAGTAACAAAAATGGCATGGTATTGGCACCAAAATAGACAGGTAGATCAATGGTATGAATAGAGGACATGGACACAAACCCAAACAAATACAATTTTCTCATAATAGACAAAGGTGCCAAAAATATTCAATGGAGAAATGATAGTCTCTTAAACAAATGGTGCTGGGGTAACTGGAAATCCATATGCAACAGAATGAAACTAAACCCATATCTCTCACCCTGCACAAAACTCAACTCAAAATGGATCTAGGACCTCAGAATCTGACCAGAGACCCTTCATGTTATAGAAGAAAAAGTAGGCCCAAATCATCAACATGTTGGCTTAGGATCATACTTGTTTAATAGAACTCCCGTAGCACAAGAAATAAAAGCAAGAATCCATAACTGAAAGATTCAAACCAAAAAGCTTTCTCTCAGCAATCAAAACTATCAGCAATGTGAAGAGAGAACCTACAGGGTGGGAGAAAATCTTTGCCACTCATATTTCAGATAGAGCACTAATTTCCAGAATATATAAAGAACTCAAAAAACTCTATACCAAGAATACAAATAACCCAATCAACAAATGGGCTAAGGCAATGAACAGACATGTCACAGTAGAAGAACTACAAGGAATCAACAGATATATGAAAAAAATGTTCAAAATCTCTACTAATTAGAGAATTGAAAATCAAAACTATCCTAATATTCCATCTCACTCCAATTAGAATGGTGTTTATCAAGAATACCAGTAACAATAATTGTTGGCAGGGATTTGGGGAAAATGGTACACTCATATATTGCTGTTGGGGCTGCAAATTAGTTCAACCACTCTGGAGAGCAGTGTGGAGATTCCTCAGAAACTTGGAATGGAACCACCATTTGACCCAGCTATCCCACTCCTTGGCCTATACCCAAAGGACTTAAAATCAGCATACTACAGAGGTGCAGCCACATCAATGTTCATAACTGCTCAATTCACAATAGCCAGACTGTGGAACCAACGTAGATGTCCTTCAATTGATGAACAGATAAAGAAACTGTGATATATATATACACAATGGAATATTATTCAGCTATAAAGATTAAAAAAAGTATGAAATTTGGAGGCAAATGGATAAAATTTGAGAAGATCATGCTGAGATAAACAAATCTCAAAACAACCAAAGGACAAATGATCTAGTTGATAAGCAGATGATGACACATAATGGGGGGTGGGAGGGTGGCAAGAATGGATAAAGGAGGGACTCTATAGAGGGTAAAGAGGGGTGGGAGTAGTCGGGGGAAGGAAAAAACATAACAGAATGAATCAAACACCATTACCCTGTGTAGATATAAGATTGCACAAATGACATGCCTTTACTTCATGTACAAACAGAAACAACATGTATACCATTTGTTTACAATAAAAATAAATTTAAAAAAGAGAAAGAGAGTGGAATAAAACTGACATAATTTTTTAATATATATATAGGAAAAGAACACCTGAATACCATTACCAGGTACATCCACAGAGTAGGGTCCTAATTAGAATAGGATACATTCCATGCTTGTAAAATTATATCAAAATGGATTTTACTGTCATAGCCAAAGAGAACCAATACATAAATGAATATATAAATAAATAAGTAACAAATGACAAATATAAATAAATAGAAGATAGACCAATAAAGTAGAGGAAAGGTAACAGGGGAACCAGGAGGAAATCTAATGGGGGAAATCTTGGGCTTGAATTGATCAAATTGTATTCTGGCTTGTGCAATTATGTCAAAATAGAACATAGTTTTATTTATAATTGTAATGAATTAATAAAAAATTTAAAATGTAACCCTGTAAATGGGTACTTATCTTGATAAACATGAAATTCAAGATGGATGTGGAGGAGAGAAGAAAGACAGGAGGAAGTTAAAGAATGGAAACTTGGTGAGCTCAAAGAAATCTGGGTTTCTACAAAGAAAAACTTACTGAGAAAACGTCCATAATTTTCATTGAATTTTACCATAAAGAGTGGCTGGAGAAAGAGGAGAGAGGGCAGTTACAAAACTTTCCCCAATAAAATCAAGAGACTATATCAACAGAGAGAATATTTTAGTAAATTGTACACCAACATTACAGTTATTTCAGAAAAAAAGATGTTTTGATATGGAAATACAGACATGAATACAACAATTATGTATGCAATGTGGGAGGTTTTATTTAAAGGGAGATTTTGCATACTAATACTTAAAATCATGAAAAACCTTAATGAAAATCAGTGTCAATAATTTGACAGTTTTCTCCCTTTGGATCAATGGTACAGAATAGAGGACACGGACACAAACCCAAATAAATACAATTTTCACATACTAGAGAAAGGGGCCAAAAATATGCAATAGAGAAAAGATAGCCTCTTCAACAAATGGTGCTGGGAGAATTGGAAATCCATATGCAACAGAATGAAATTAAACCCATATCTCTCACCATGCATGAAACTAAACTCAAAATGGATTAAGGACCTCGGAATCAGACCAGAGACCGTTCATCTTATAGAAGAAAAAGTAGGTCCAGATCTTCAACATGTCGGCTTAGGACCAGACTTCCTCAACAGGACTTCCATAGCACAAGAAATAAAAGCAAGAATCAATAACTGGGATAGATTCAAACTAAAAAGCTTTCTGTCAGCAAAGGAAACTATCGGCATTGCAAAGAAGGAGCCTACATAGTGGGAGAAAATCTTTGCCAATCATACTTCAGATAGAGCACTAATCTCCAGAATCTATAAAGAACTCAAAAAACTCTACACCAAGAATGCAAACAATCCAATTGACAAATGGGCTAAGGAAATGAATAGACACTTCACAGAAGAAGATCTACAAGCAATCAACAAACATATGGAAAAATGTTCAACATCTCTAGTAATAAGAGAAATGCAAATCAAAATGACCCTAAGATTCCATCTCACCCCAATTAGAATGGCAATTATCAAGAATACAAGCAACAACAGGTGTTGGCGAGGACGTGGGGAGAAAGGTACACTCATACATTGCTGGTGGGGCTGCAAATTAGTGCAGCCATTCTGCAAAGCAGTGTGGAGACTCCTTAGAAAACTTGGAATGGAACCACCATTTGACCCAGCTATCCCACTACTTGGCCTATACCCAAAGGACTTAAAATCAGCATATTACAGAGATACAGCCACATCAATGTTCATAGCTGCTCAATTCACAATAGCCAGATTGTGGATCCAACCTAGATGTCCTTCAATTGATGAATGGATAAAGAAACTGTGATATATATATACAATGGAATATTACTCAGCCATAAAAAATGATAAAATTATGGCATTTGCAGGCAAATGGATGAAATTGGAGAATATCATGCTTAGTGAGATAAGCCAATCTCAAAAAAACAAAGGACAAATGATCTCGCTAATAAGTGGATGATGACACATAATGGGGGGTGGGAGGTGTTAGTGTTAGGGTTAGAGTTAGGGTTAGGGAGGGGGGCAAGAATGGAGGAAGGAAGGACTGTATAGAGGGAAAAGAGGGGTGGGAGGGGTGGGGGGAAGGGAAAAAATAACAAAATGAATCAAACAGCATTACTCTATGTAAATTTATGATTACACAAATGGTATGCCTTTAAGCCATGTACAAACAGAGAAACAACATGTATCCCATTTGTTTACAATAAAATAATAAAAAAAAATTTTTCCATAAAGTAAGATCACTGTACAGTGAATTTAAATATAGTATGAGCTACTTTTTCCTTAATACTACATGAATTATTTTGCACACAGATGAAAAATTTCTGAATTTTATGTGGCAATCAGATTATGTCAAACATTGTTATATATAAGGGTCCCCTTTCAGTTTTTATATATTCTCTTTAGTTTTTAGTACTTAGGCCCCAAGTATGCTCATTTGCAAAAGACAATGCCATTCTTCACAGGATCCCAGAGTTGGTTCAGACTGAGAAAAACAGGTGTAGAAACTCAGCTGTCACACTAATTCTTCTGCCTTTTTTGTTTCTTATACCATCTTTGTTTTGCACTCAAATATAAAAGTCAAGCATGGGATTATAAATAACAGAGGTCTTACATTAAACATGAGTGTTAGTACTTTAAAAACTACATTTCAGGGTGAGTGAGAGAGAGTGATTTCACACAATTTGTATCATATGAAGTGGCTAAGGAAATTCTGTAGAAATCATGTTAGTCCTCACATTGTAATCAGCATCGATGTCCAGGCAGAACATCAAAGTCTTCTGAAACTCATCACTGACACCCTCCTTTGTCCAATGGGACCATGTGAGGGAACACACAGTGGAGTGTATTAGAGAACCAGGAAAGCCCTGAAGCACGTACAGCCTTGTCTTTGCCTTTGACCTGTTCTAGGCAAGACATAAAAGGGGAAAAAAAGGTGAAGCAAGAAGGAACAGTATTGCTACTCTATTGCTAATTGCTGGTGTTTATCAAGAATCCACACCTATTGCTGATTTGTAAAACATTCCACTAAAGCTCTATCCTTTTTATAAAAACACTTACTGAAAAATTTGAAAGAAAAATGCTTCATTTGACTGGGATGTTTGGATCTTTGACTTTGTACAAAATTTATGCCCATAAAATGAACATTTTTGCTGAAAGAAAGAAAAGCAAACTCATCACTTTGTTTCTGGGACACAGCCAGGAGGCTTGGATTCAGAATGAACTGTGGCTGCATCTTTTGGAATACTTCTTCCATGAGGAAACTCTAGGAGGTTGGAATTGGTAGCACAGTCCTTTGATCCCTGAGTCAGGAGTGCAGTGTCTTGAAAATGCTCATCTGTATTCCTTAGGTATATTCATGCCATACAAAGCAAAAAATCTAAATGTAGACTTCAGGCTGCAAATTTCTATGACCATTTTGCTACAAACTGAAATGGACTGCAGTTTATTCCTGGGATTTTTTGCTGTAAAGAAGTTTTTGATGTCTGAATTAACCCCTGGTTTACTCTTACTGTTGGAGACATCTAAATAATGCAGTAACCCTTTCTAAAAATTTTTATAGGGAATGGGAAAAGTAGAGAAGATAAAAAATCTTTAAAGAATTTATTTGGAATTATTTTGCAGATAAGTTTGCATCATAGTTGACTCCAGTATTCATCTAAAAACATTTAAAGGTTTTCTAATTTTACACAATGCCAACAATATTTATTTAACTTTAGGAAATCCTTGTTTCTTTTGGACTCAACTCCATGATTTAAAGAATTTACCCTACCAATACAAAGGAATTTTAAGGATCAAATGCATAAATCTTAGTGACAAATACTGTTTACACATTTGCAAGAAAGCACTATATATGTGCAGTGTCACACTTACTATCCTCCAGCTTGTCCATCTGAAAGAGATATTATATGGTTTTACTAATTATATAATAAGAGTGACTCAAGAGCACTTGGACTGGTATACTTGATTTATGTCTCCCTTTCTAAGGCTGGTGTCCAAAAGCAATAGACAGAAAGAATAATGAATAGAATTAGAAACACAGGAACAGATGCAAAGATGAATTTACTAACTAGAAATACTAAGCTCTAGAGATCTGCCACAGTGTGACTTTCACTGTACTATTCTCCAAGTAATGTATCCTCCTCACATAGTCCTCATGTATTTTAATCCTGGCAAATTTTTAGGTATACAGGTTGAGTCACCTTCTATTCTGAACTCTGAGTGTCACTTCATAAACCTTTACTCTTTCTTACCACATGGCGCAGGCATGTAAAACAAAGTGTTCTAAATATTTACACATTACAGTAATTTTTAAGGTTGAAAACAAAAATGGCTTCTATAACAGCAATACACAAAATTTATTTATCAAAGTAGCTAAGATGTGTCACAGGGTATTCAATAAGATCTTGTAATAAAGTTTGAAACTGCTGTAATTAGTTGCTATCTACCTACTTTTAGTTTACTAAAATAATTATTTTACATTCATGCTTCATTTTGATGTTTTAGTAGTGAATTTATTTTTGATTTTAAGTATATCTTTCTTCATCAATTATTCAATTTTAATAAACAAGAACAAAATAATATCATGAAATTCCATCAATTTTGTGTTATGATCTATGTATGATAGCTTTCTCTATTTTAAGTCTTAGCATTAGAATGCATGGCAATACTTCTGAGTAACATTTGGTTTTACATTACACATATCACTATAAACATTCTGGATAATTCAAGAGTGACATTGCCAGCAAGGAGATTATTATATGGGATGATGCATATGATATTCTTCCCACAAAGTCCAGCAGATTGTAAGAAATTTCAATTGCTAATACATTGTAATCATTACTTTTGTCATCATTTCAAGAGCTCTAAAAGACACAGTCACTTATTGTAATTGAAATATTTCTGTTCAGTACACTAAACAAAATTATCAGAAAATTTGTTAAGTGTATATAAGCAATATTAACTTCACATATTCATATGTGAACACAGCATAATTTGTTAGCTTTCATTGTTCAGTACTTCCTCACATTCCCCCATGCCCTGTTCCTCTCTATTCCTTTTCTCTACTTTATTGATCTCCCTCATATTTTCATGAGAGGCATCACCATTTTTTCTTTCCTGTCCAACATCATTTATGAGTGAAAGCATTTAACCCCTGACTTTCTGAGTCAGGCTTATTTAACTTAGCATAATATTCTCCAACTCCAGTCATTTACAACAAAAAATGAAATTCCATGCTTCCTTATGAGAGCACAAAACTCCATTGTGCATATATACATATATAAACCTCACATTGTTTATCCACTTATCTATTGGCAGGCATATTGATGGTTCTATAAGTTGGTTATTCTGAATTGTACTGCTACAATAATTGGCATGTATGAAGATACTGATGTTTGATGGTATAGAATCATTGACTGAAGATATCATAAAATAGTAATTGATAGAACAAAAATTCATATTTTGGTTGTTGTATGTCTTCAGATTAATTATCACCCAAATAATAATAATTGTGTTTGAACAATTTCTTAGCACACTAGAATTCTGTTGCATCTTGGGATCCAGTAGGAGGAAGAAGTGGACAAAATTATACATGTTTTTTCTATATTTTTTACTGTAGTTTCAACCAATAGAGTTCTATCATATTTATAAGATTTTTGTAAAGTTTTATTTAAAAGATATGTTCAAATCACCTTAGCATACCATACAAAATGCTTCTTAAAGATTGCAACATCATGAAATCCAATTATTAACCCAACTGTTTTAACATGCTCTGATCTTTTAACAGGCCTTCCAATGAAGGAATAACAACACAAGACAATACTGACCTATGTATGAGAATCTCTTCACCTGGGGAGACTAAAACAATCACATCCCCAACATCTCCACAGAAGTCTGTCTATTTATTATAAAACCAAATTTACTTCTTCAAGATACCCAGCATGTTCTCTCTCTTGTGATATGGCACTACATATTCTCCCCAGGGAGAACTTACATGTTGAAAAGGAAAATCAGTGTGCTCTGTCATAAATTATCCCTAAGTTCAATCCCCAGTATTCCACAAAAATGGACAGGAGCAAGAAGTTGGTGAATTAGGATAAAAGTACTATCATTTCTTAGCAAATCAAAAGTACACCTAGTAGATTGTGAACATTTGTTCCTGATATAAAATTTGAAGACAAAAGTAGTACTCCAAAACAATCCAGGGTTAATTATAAATTGCATTTATTCATAGTTGATATACTTTACTCATATTATCCAGATCAATTTTATTACAATGCAAACAACATATAAAACTTCTAAAATATTTTGTAAGATCATCATACATGAGTTGAAGTATTTCTTGTTTAATCACAATCACTACTTCTGACATACTGAAGACTATACTGTTTAGTATTTTCAGCTATACTATATATGCTTTGGTTGTGGATTTTACCTCTAAAATTGGCTTAGTCAAATGAATAAAGAAAAAAACTAATGTATTAAAATGACAATGATGAAATAAAACAATATGATTCTTGGGGTTTTTTAAAATCTTCATTCCATTCCTTTTAGATTCAAGTATTACATGTATGGCATTAATTAAAATCCAAATATGAGAGTTTACATTAAATATATGCAAACTTATGTAAAGCAAATAAATAGTATATGCCCTATAATGCACTTTCACCCAAATAGCATTTAATTACATGGATTTTTTGTTTCCTTTTATTACAAAAGTAGTTTAATTTTGTCTTTTGAAAAAAATACTGGGACCTTCTATAGATGATGAAATGAGTCATTTTGTCTGTGCTACTTCAGTTATTGAATGAAATATGTGAGAATTTTTTTGTTTAGTTAACATTCACTTATATTAAGATGATAAGCTTGACATTGGCCTAGAATATGAGCTAGTGTACTAATGAGTGTCAGTTCCAATCATATTCAGGTCCACAGAAGGTGTACAATTTTCAAGAATTCAATTAATAAGAAGAGGGAGAAAGTAACACCAATGACAGAAGCAACAAAATTTGCCCTTTGGGTACTAATTTCAATAGACCTTTTTGCTCTGTGGATATCCATTTGAGTTTAGATAAATGGATGCTATGAAGGCCTAAGCTTCTATCAATATACAATTCGTTATTTCTGCTAGAATAAACTGCTCATATTCTGAAAAAATATTCAGTATTATGATAGTCTATTCTGTATTCTGAAAAATAAATATTTTCATAAATATGATAAACTGTTTTTACACAAGTCCATGAAGATGATTTGAATATTTTTTGTTTTTCATACTTATATTTTATTCTATTAAATGAACATAAATATGCAATTAAATACAATATCTATGAAATTTAATTTAGAAGAATTTTGGAGAATCATCAGTTAGAATGATTACCTTAGGTTTGTATTAATTTTATCTTCATTGTTCTCTTGATTCATAACACTGACCAATTGATAATAAAGATTGAATATAAAATGATTCTAGGAATATGGCATAAAGAATCCTGAAACAGATAACAGAATATTTTAATTAATCATTCTCATTTAAATAATGTGCTGGAGTACTAAAAGAGTTTTGTAGAAAAGTTAATTCCTCTGTTCTCTGAAGTACACAGCTTTCTGCTAAGTCTTCAATGACTGGTGCAAATGGAATATGTGGTTTTATTTTTTCAGAAAAAATTGGGATAATTCATTGTGGCTTATGGTGAGAAAAATAAAAGACAATCTTTCGGGGCTGACTTCCCTTTTTGCATACAACACAACAAACTGGTGCAACATAACTAGCAACAAATTATCCTAAGTATTTTTCCTCCTCACAGAGGAAGTTCAAGGAAAGGCATCAAGACATCTGTGAGATTCATAATCTGATAATATTCAATCATTTCCATATGTATTTATTCAAACATGGGAGGCAATGTTTGATGTACTTAGGATGAAGAAGTGTATAAAACAAAGTCTCTTTAATCTAAGTACATTATATTCTATTGGTACTGAGACACGAATTGCATCAAGGTACTTAATGTTTCTCCCTGTATCCCCCATAGAAGAGCTCTCACATATTTAGCAAAAAAAAAAAAAAAAAAAAAAAAAAATTCTAGGTGATGTCAGGTCTTGGGCAACTGGAGAGGACCCCATATCTGATCTAAATTAAGTAATATTTTCACAGTATATTATCCTTTCATGGACACCCTGTTCCACTCAGACCATTTGCCAAGTTGATGTAGCAAAACAAGACTATAAAATGAACAAGAGGTTTGCAGTTTCGTCTTTGGTCATAAAAAGCTTGAAGTAAACAAATTTGCACCAAGTCTTAATGAGTTGGTTTTGGTCAATTCACCCACCCCCATTCTATCTTTCCCTCTCAGCTCTGTCTCTCTGTTGCTTTTCATATGATGTTAAAAGTCAAACTTGCAGTCTTATGTCGATGTTAGAAAACTGGAAGCAGAGAAAACTCTATTTATTGTCTGAACACCATACCCATCTTTGATTATAGTCTTGTAAATTTCTGTTTAAAACATGGGGAAAGGCAAAAATCTGCAAATGGGCAATGTTAACTTGCTAGGACACCAAATGAGTAACCTATATTTGCTTTATGGAGGGTAACATACAACCTGTTACTTATATCATGTGTACATTGCTAAGACAAGCTGTTTTAGCAAAATAATAGAGTTAGCTGATTATGTGGGCATCTGTATCCTGCTTATGAGTTTCCCCAGGGCAGCACAGATCCCCTGTTTTGGTACACATCATCTGTCAGGTATGTCTTCATCCATAGAAGATGCCACAACTGAAGTGTTACTATGTGTCATATGATCAAATATAAATGGAAACAAGGCCAATAAACTCTAATTGAGGTACTTAGAAAAATTTCAGAAGTTCTTTGTACTCATGTCAATTTATTACAATATTTTAAAAGTGTTAGTAGAAAGAAAGAATGCTCAAAGTATTCCTGTATTTTATTACCTCTTTTGGTAGAAATCTACCTACATACTTTTGATTCAGCTAGGTCTCATCACAGTGTTACCTTTTCCTGGGTACAGATACTGAATTTTCATGATTCTGAAGTTAATTTAGTTACAGCAACTACTCAAACAGTAAGATTTAGAAGAGGCAATCTCTGTTAATTAAAAAGTGGGTAGCAAGTAAGCATGATGGCACATGCCTAGGTAGGTGAACTCCAAGTTTGAGGTCAGCCTAATCATATTAGAAACATCCTGCCTCAAAATAAAAAATAAAAATAAAGAGAACTACATGTAGTTCAGCAGTGAGGTTACTCTAGGTTCCAATCCCAGTACAAAAAAATCACGGGATAGTGACAACTTCTATGTTTTTAAATCTCAGTGGGAATCATACTAATGAGCTCACTTGAAGAAAAAATGTAACTAATTCTCAAACCTTCACTTGACAGATATATACTCATTACATCTCATTGAACTCTCCCACATACCCAAGAAAAAATTAGGAAATACAACAATTGTCCTAACCAAGAATAATATGGATCTGCTTCTGAATTACATTTACTAACTTGCAATAATTAACTGAAATATTTCTACTTTTCAAAACCAAAGCCCAGGTCATCAAAATTCTACAATTCATTTATACATTCTTGAAATGTTAAACTCATAAAAAGGAAAAGGATTAATAGTGGCCAGGAGTGATGGGGAAGGAAGCAGGAGAACATGGGTGTGGTTATCAGAGGTCAACACAAGGGGTCCTTGTGACAGAAATGGTCTATACCTAAGCTATATCATCTTTAATGTCAAGATGTGGGCACCTCTACATAATGTGGGCAGAAGATGTCTCTCTCTTTTAACACAACTACATGTAAACCTACAGTTGTCTTAAAATAAAATTACCTTAATTAAATAAATAAAATTGTAAATGGTTGAGCCACACTGAAATGAGATCCAAGTGATAATCATCCTAAAATTATCCAAATTTTCCATAGAAGTCTGGTAAAGTAAGCATAAAAAATTAAAAAGGAAAGACTAAACAATAATCACAAATGGTACCTTCTAGATGGTTCATGAAAATGTCTTCCAGGAAGGAAACTGGTTGTACATCCATATAATTCTCAGTAAGTATTTTCTTTAATTATACATTTCAATACTATTTCACATAGCACAATATTCACATGCAAAATACAAATTTATATTCTATATATTAATGAAGTTGAAGCAATGTCTTCCTTCAGAAGTTTAGGAGGAAAAAAATATACTTGAAAATATTTAAGCCTTAATATTTAAATGAAGCTTGTAATGATATAGGAAAATATGAACAAAGAGATCCCTTAACTCTGGTGAATCCAACAATAACTGAAATAGTCAATCCAAATTTTCCATTTTATAAAATGACAATTCTTTTGTCACAAAATAAATCATTAAACAAAAAGCACAGATAAGTGAAATAAATTTTTACAAATAATGGAAGAATTAACCAGAAATATAGTAATTTGTTTTCATGTAGTTAAACATGAAAGGAAGAATTTATGAAAACCTTAGGGAGATGACTCAGAAAACATTAGAGAGCTATTAATTTAAAAGTTATGTTTTCAAGCTAACTGACCATTATTTGAGTTCAGACCTTCAAAACATTATCAAATTGAAATCACTGGCACACCTAAATGACCTTCACTGGACACAGGACACAGCCAGTTCTGGGAACTTCCATTAAACCCAGAGTACAGTTTCCTAGTGTGGCAGTATTTCAGGATAGAGGTAATGAATAGTACAGCTAATTTTTCTAAAGCAGCTGGCAGCAAAACAAGTTCACTACTGTGTTTTAAAGACCCCATCAAAGAGGGGTCTTCTGTGAAAGACACAACTAGCGGGCTTGATAAAGTTTTAGTTGGGAATTTCAGATTTAGGTGGGAAAGCTTTTGCACAAGAGATTGCACCTCCATTTAAAATAGGTAATTTAAAATCAGCATTCTCCTTTCCAATTTAGAGATCGCTACTGTATTCTAAATAGTCAAAGAGGAAGAAACAGCTGAGTGGCAAAGCTGTGGACACTGAAAGTTTTGCTTCAGGGATTGCACAACACCCACTTGGGGTGGGGAACCAGGCCTTGGGGGACATGGAGGATGGGGCCCAAGGCAGATGACTGAAAGTGTGGGTTTGGTGACTGGCACTTGATATTTGAAGTTTACCTTGGATGTCACTCATCCTTAGTTAACAAGACTGTGGTGTTAAGACTCAGACACTCATCAACCCTCCTTTAATCAGAGGAATGGGACTGGTCTCTGACGATCTTTCAAGGAGTAGAGGGCAGGGTTGAAGCTTTAAAGTTTTCACTTGGCTTTGATTAAGGAAGAAAGAGCAGCAGCACGGTCAGTTTCCCTCTCCTTGATTCTTCGCGGATTAAAGGCAGACCCCATGTCAGACCTAGCGACTCACAGTCCCTACTGGGTGACTCCAAGGGAAAGGTGGGGACCCAGAATCTGGCGCTCACCAAGTTTGTGATGCTGTGCCCCCGGGTCCAGGCCCACGAGCCAGAGCTCATCCAGCCTGCGCCCACCCTAGGTCACCCGGGCGGACCCCTGGCCTGTTCCCAATATAGGCCACTGAGGAGGCACCACCAAACCTGGGCCCACAAGCAGGCCAGTCCCACCATGCCCCAGCAAACCCTACCTTGGGCACCACGCAGAACTAATGCAGTTGGGGTCCTGCATCGCCGACCATCCGCGGTCGCCTGGGCTGAACTTTGTCGACCACCACTGCATGCTGGGCCAAGGGTCTTCTGTGCTGAACGGGGCCCCAGAGGGTGGGCAAACGGGGTCGCTCCCCTGGGGTCGCTCCGGACCCGCCTGTTCAGGGGGCACCATGCCACAGCCGAACAAAGAGCAGAGTACCCCAGGCGCCCTGATGGGTATGCCATGTCGATTGCCCCTTGGCAGGAATGAGCTCAGCAGGGGAGCGGTGGAACTGCAGAGCGGTGTCTGGAGCCCTTGAAGCCCTTGAAGGAGATGGTTGGTGACATCCGCTGTGCATACCCCTGCCCCTGACGGCTGGCATCTCTCACTTATAACAAAGAGCGCCCAATCCACGCAGGCTCTACAAGGAGAAAACACTGGGGCCATTGATACCGCCGTTTACCGGTGACGAGTTCTGCTTCTTCTAATGTTGAAGATTAAGCACTAGAGAAGCACACCAAGGCAAGCATATTAAGCAGGTTTATTTAAAGGGAATAATACAGACTTCTCCTGGCAGGGAGAAGGGGGCCATGGCTGATGTTCTAAAAGTCCCCAGAAGTGAGCACACCCTGCATCTTTTATAGGTTAAAGTCTCTTTTGTTCTCCAGTTCTTTCCCCCCTTATCTTTCCTTCCTGCCTTCGTGACTAGGCCTGGTTTTGCATTAAGTGAGAAGCCATGGGCAGGGGGAGGGCCAAGGTGATTCAGGCAGATAAGGGTCCAGGGGGCATTAATTAGCAGCTCCTTGTTTGCAGTCCTTGATAAAGGCAGGTAAATTTGGTAATCAATGGGCTCCAGAGATCTTTGACATTCCATTCTTCCAGGGCAGTCTCCAACTTCCAAAGGCAGATGGCTTCGTGGCTTCATTTCCTCGAATTGACCCGATTCCCTATTTCTACACTAACTACCTGTCCTTAATTCTGGCTTCACCATGACCCAAGCACAAGCCCACAACACCTGCCGGTAGGGCCTCCGCTGTGCCTGCCATCCTCCGTGGATTGGTGGAGAGAGGCGACTCCACCCTGGGCCCGCCCCTTTATGCTCTTCTAGTTTCAAACGCACCCTGCCTGCCCGCCTGCAATTTCACGGAGGATCCAGTGACTTTCTGCACCAACTACACCACCTAGAGACTTGAGGCGGAAGCTGCAGTCAGTGCCATCTGGGTCTGCTCTTGGAGAATAGGAGAATATTTCAAAACCTAAATTTTTGCAGGTACTGTCTTTCTGCTCCTCCCTTCCAGTGTCTTTTTTCATGAATATTTATGAGAAAGTCATCCCATTTTTTTTTTCATATTTCGAGCTTTGTTCTGAATTATCTCAATGGGCTAAATGCTTAAAGGATTATATTTTAGCTGCCCATTAAACTTATTATTTGACTAAAATTTCTGACTGAGTAAATTTCAACTAAAATATAGGATGTTGTTTATGAAATATTAAATGTCACACTGACATCTTTAGGTTGATTTATAAAATAGTTCTTCAAAGGGCAGACATTTTTAAAAGCTACTGATAATGGCTCCAAAGAGCAAAAAGACATAATAACATGCAGAAATTTTTGTTGTTTTCTCCCATGATCTACAGAACTAAAATTTTATAATTCTGTTTCATTCAGTCTATGTTGGGTGTCTGTGTGGGTGCTTCTGTGTGTGTGAAGACATTGATAGCTGCAGCTTCTGTTTCAGTTGATAGAATATGATAACAAATATCAACTTAGCTTTCAGAGTGATCTCAGATTAAATTTTGACTAAATGAAATTCTAGTGGCTGTTTTGATTTCATAAATTAAATAAAAATAACCTTTTTCAGGAATTAATTTACTTTTTATTTGAAGTATGTGATGGCATTGGTATAAACTGGATTTGTTTTATTATCTGTGAAGTTCTGATAAAACTGCCATATATTGCTTTTTCTTTCTTTTTTACTTAGAGAATTACAGTCATACATAGTAATTGGGTTCATTTGGAGAAAATCAAACAAGTGTGGAATTTTATTTACTCCATTTTGGTGTATAGCATCCTTCAGCTTTCCCTCTCTCCCTCTCCCTCTATTCACTTTCCTCTACTCTATTGATCTTCCTTTTATTTACTTATTTATTTGACATGTATCACTTATTAATTCACATTTGTTAGTGCATAAAAAACTTAATGATAAAAATAGAGCAAAATACATCTTGAAACATTATCTTGGGTTGAGTTTGAACATCTTTAAACATATTACTACAGTTATACTTGCTAAACCATGTATTTGCACACGTCTCATTTTTACACTGATCCTTTTTGAACAGAATTGAATGCTTAGATTTCTTGTGCTCAATTGTTTAACCAATATGGATGGCAAAAGTACATCAACATTTTGTGGGAGTATATTTTCAATATAAATTTCATAAGTAATAGAATCTGAGAACTCATTTTTCTAATAAGAATGTACTTTTTCTGATGATGTACTTTTTCACTGTTGATTTTTAAAAATTGTATCTAAACCACAAAGACAAATTTATGACCACCCAGTGAATACAGAAACATAGTTTTGAACAACTGGCACAAGAAAGCACCATAGCAAGCATCCATAAAAATTTGTTCTACTGCAGAACTGCTAAGTTCCTTCATAATACATGTATTTCAAATATAGCCAATACAAATTGTCAGCATTCCCCATTAACCATGTTGGTTTTCCTTATCATCTAAAGCTTCAGTACCAATTATGGTCACTAGCTTTCGGTGAGGTTATTAGCCAGGTAGAAAATCATACTTAATTTTATTAGAAGGCTATATTTAAAGATGGCAAAGATGTGGGGGATAAAAATGAATCTTTATGCAAGAAGGTTTAATTTTGGAAATAACAAAGAATAAGAAGTTTTAATTTGGAAAATAACAAAGAATATGATTTCAATATACAACAACTAGTTCCAGGCCAGGGTGGCTTCTGGTATACCCAAGGAACAAAGGAATATTTGGGGTTTCATTGGAAAAATGCACAGTTTAAGTATATTATAAAAATAATTATTGGCACTTTTGGAGTTATTTGAGACATAGTGAGCTCTGATTGTTGAATGGCTATGATTATTAGTCATTAACTATTAAATCTAAAATAACTAAATCTAATCTTAGAGGAAGAGCTAAATGTTTGATAGAAGTGGGTTGCAAGACAGCATGTCAGGCCAGTGGTTTTATATAAGTAGTGAGTTGTCTGTGTGGTAGTTTCTCTTATAAGGTGACTTGGGCACACAGCTGTCTCTTCATGGCCTTCTCCTATTGTTTGAAAGTATTGACATCACAAGTCTATCATGAATGACAATGTTCACAAAGACATTGTGTTTTGGATTTTGTAAATAACCAGGAAAGGACAATTGAATTTTTGGTTAAATTTCAGAATTAAATATGCAGTAGACTGCAGTTTACTGAATTAGGTAATAGAGGAAATGGCAAAAGATGAAAGTGAAGCAAAGATATACCAAAACCATCCTAAGTTCATTGAACCATTGATAATGATTTTGTATGATAATAATGAGTTAGAAACTGTGTGTCTGATATTGTTCTAGGACTGAGGATACAACAGAGAAAAAAACAAGCAAAAGTCATTCTGGAGGAGGATGAGCATTTTTTTCAAATAACCACACAATATGTCTAATTATTAAATGTGGGATTCATAATAAAGAAATGTTTCTTAAATTTCCTTTCTTATACCTGGTACCTGAAATCACAGCTGCTTGGGAAGTTGAGGTAGGATGATTACTTGAACCAAGGAGTTCAAGGTCAACCTGGGGAACATAAAGAGATGCTGTCCCAAGAAGGAGGAAAAATCACCTTTTCTGGAATTCTATTCCCATGTGTACTATAGTCCTCAGCAGTAAAGACAAAACAGAGTAACAGATGTTTTCAGATAAACAACAAAAACAGTTTATTACTGGTACATGCTCACTCTCAAAAGGAAGTGAACCCAGAAGAAAGGCATGAAAAGAGAGAAATAAGAGCACAAAATTATGAAATATACTGACAAATATAATGTACTAGGGTTGGGAATGTATCTCAATAGTAATGCAATTATCTAGCACATGTGAGGTCCTGGGCACATCACAACATGGCAAAAAAAAGTAAAGAAAAAAATATAAAAGTACCATTTGTGAAAATATAAAGTTATAATTAAAAAACAAGATGAAGAGAAAGAATTTTTTGAAAGCTGTCATTTTAATCAAAACCCACTAACAGGCCAGTAGCTACATTGACTTTTAAATGGAAACAGAAAAGGCATGAGCATTAACAGGAAATAGAGGAATAGAAAACAACAAATACAGTTGAGTTTTTTTAATTAGGATGCAACAAATAACATTACACTAACAAACTTGTAAACTTAGATGAAATTGATCATTTTATACAAAAATAATCATGAATATCAGAGACTAGCAAATATATATTGAATATTATTAAAATGGACTTAAAATGTTGTTGAAATAATAAATAAGCCAAAAAAATAAAGAAATTGGGTTGGTAGTCACAACTACCCTATGCCACACTCCCACCACACACCCCACTCCCCAGTATATGTAAATGCTTTACAAATGAATTCTAATGAAACCTCAGAGAACAGAGTGCATTCTGTCAAATCTTTTTCCTATGCTAGCAAAGACAGAATGGTATGGAAACTTTATGAAGTTAGTGTAAATGAAATGCCCCATTAAGAGTAGGTACAAGCACCTTTGTCCTATCATTATCACCCAGCTATCCTTGAAATAAAGTTGTTCATTGCTTACATGTGGGAAGGAGCAGGAAGAACATGTGGGTTGTTATTGGTTATCTTTCACAGTAAACCATGAGTTAGAATGAGGACCTTGTTGACTCACATTAGCACCTAACAAGACCACATCAGAATTGATAATCCATATAAAAATACAAATCCATATAAAAATAGTCACCTCTCTATAACATATGCAACAATCAATTCAAAATGGACTGAAGAATTACATATGAAAAACGATATAGAAAAACTTTTAATCGAAAATATAGAAAAGTATATTTTGGGTCATTTAATCTACTCAAACCATAGAGATTACTCAAGTCACACCAGTCACACAGACTGCTCAAGTCATTTGGGTTGCTTAGATCATTAAGTAACAGTGGTCCAACTAATGATTTCAATAGAGCCTTACTGCACTGCCACTGAGGCTTATTTTGAAATGGACATGTTTTTCTTTATCTTTTCACACTCTTCCCTTTCCTAACCTCCTAATCTTGGAAGAACAAGATTACCTTTTCCCTGTCTGAGGACAAGTTATCTGTATTTGAGCACATACCCAACAGAGGAGTCAAGTTATTCAGATTTCAGGGATGGCACAAGAAGATTGAAAGAATGGCTTCTCCCCAAACTAGCAAGTGAATCACAATATAGCCTGGATTGTAGCCTTTGAAAACCCTCTGTTCTCCCTGATAGGCAGAATCAGAGCATTTGGGACAGGAGTTCTCTATGTTACTCCACTGCATGTAAAGCAATAAACCTTATTTTTCCTACTTTCAAAACTCTTATTATCTTTATTGACTAGGCACTGGGAACAAGAACCAAATTTTCAGTCAAAAGCTCCACTGGCTATAGAGGGTACGTATGCAATCATAGTTTTTACCCAGGTCATAATGGCTACTTTTAATGGTCATAGTGACTACTCACTTTATAAAGGTCATGGAGGCTACTAAGGTCATTTCACAATGAAGACCAGAAAGGATTTGTAGGTAATAAAGGCTGAGTTGGTCGTAGACTGCACTTGTGTCACAGAGGCTACCCGGGGTATAGAGGCTCTTCAGTGATAAAGGTTATGAAGGACATATGGACTATAATGATCATAGAGGCTACATGGGTCACAGAGGCAATTCAGGACACAGAGATTCCAAAGGTCATGAAAGCCATAAAGGTCAAAGAATATATACATGTAATGAAGGCTACTTGGATCCCTTTGTTAAATGAGGACATAGAGGGTGCACAGGCAATAGAGACTATGTAAGACACAGAGGGTATGTAGTCCATACTGGGTATGGAAGTCATACCAGATATTCAGAATATTTGGGCTACTCAACCATAGATACTGTGAAAGTCTAAAAGATCATGTAGGTCATATAGTATAATCAGGCCACAAAGACTACACAAGTCATAGGGGCTATTATGCTTATTTAAGTTACTCAATTTATACACACTACAAAGTTCATCAGGAATAATATGGTCATTTCTGCTACTCAGGATACTGTGGGTGTGAAGAACATAGAGGCTACATAAGTTCAAGATGCTAAGGTCTCTAATTGTAAGGCCACAGTCAAGGAGGTATGGCCTTGCAGGTGTAGTGAGCACAGAATATCTCTCCAGGCATGTCAGCACCATCCTGCCCTCCATCCAACATGCTGACTGAATGACTCCATATTAGCCTGCAGAAGAGGCACCCACCTTCACCTAGAAGACCCACTTTCCAAGTTCCAGACTTCTCCTGGCTGCACTTTCTGGAAAAAAAGGAGCAACCCTCAGGATTGCGTGTGTAGTGACCCAGTTCAAAGATTACATAAGCCACCATGCTCACTGCATGCTCCATTGCCCTAAGCTCTCACCAGTCTTGATTCAGTGTGGTTGCTAGGGCCCTAGGCTACTTTCCTGACTAGGATAAACTGGGTGTGCCCAGTGTTGGAGAGTGGGATAGGAAGGAAAGAGCACTGGAGCCTGTGCTCATTTGGTGATCCACGTGTCCCCAAGCACACCTCCACCCAACCAGGCCCACTGGAACTGGTGGGTGATAATTACCCTCTGTCATGATGCCAGGTGGGGCCAAACATGTGCTGTGACTCCTAGCGGTCTTGCAGCTTAGTGTGAGCTGTCAGGTTTCAGAGGAGTACCTTGTCTGCCTGATCCTGGAGGGATCCACTGACCACAGAACTGTGCTCTCCTGGACAAAGAGGTTAGAATCACATTTTAGAAAACCTCAGTTCCCTGGCACTCATTTTCTTCTTCTTGCCTGTGACCATCACAACTGAGCTGGTTGTTGTATTCAGTCTTGTTGTGCAGTGGCCAGGAGTGAAAGCTTCTCTGCTTGCCATGGGTACCGTGTTGCCATCATGCTGTCAAGCCTTTCTTCTGTGACCTCAGGTGGAGTCTGCAATGCGGGCAGCAGGTTACAGGAGCCACTGCTCAAACTCCATGTTGCACAAGTCTCAGAAAAACCCTCAGTGTAAAGAAACCTACTGTTCTCCAACTGTAACCTGGAATCACTGAGCTATTCCCACCCAACCTGCCCGATGCCTACCCTTCCACCTGAATAACAAGAGATCCACACTTTTGTTCTCATGTCACAGGAGTGCTGGTAAACAAGTAAGTGGTTGTCCTTAGTGCTACTGAATGCAACTGAATCATTCAGAGATCAGGGATGTGAATTTCAGCCCTTTTCCTGCTCTAATAATTCTTGAGATAAAAAACTACAAACATACCAAGAGGAAGATTGAAATTGGATGAGGAATGTTTCCTTTCTTCCAGCAAATGTGGATTCTGGAAACCCAGACCACAAGATCCATCACCACTTGACTTATCCTGTTTATATTTCCTGACATCTTCTGGCTAAGTTGATGAGGCATTTCCTCAATGAAAGAAACTGGCATTTTCCTGTAGAATGCCTTCGTCTAACTCGTCCCTACCTCAGATGATAGGCAAGATCCACAACCACCACTGGCTCATGCATTTTGCACTACACTCTGCTGGCCAGTATTTTCCAATGTAAAATGCCAAAAGGAAAATGAAAAGAAAAACAAAAAGGATCAAGGAAGATGTCCAATGATTGTGAATGTAATGGCTGGGGATGCAATGTCAAATGATTGCCAGAATCTCCTTTCATACTAACAAACTGAGCATATTCTAATACACACAAAGACCTGACTCTCCTAGTGCTCTGTCCTCCATGGATCACTGATATTATTTTCTGCACAGGGATCAGCTATAACCAGTTTCCTTCTTAAGTAAAGATGGGATATTTCTTTCCCTCAGAACAAACCCCTAGATTGCATGTCTTGAGATGCAAAAAGAGTCATTTGCAAGATTGTTGTAAAAAGGAGAATTAATAATTTCTTAGTCATTGATTAGCTTTGTCTAGGATTTCTTCTCTTCATAGACCTTCACAAACTCAGAACCTCAGCGGATCAAGTCATGTACCTTAAAGAAGCACACCCTGTGCCAACAATATAGCCCATCCCTTACAGCGCTGCCTTTACAAGCGGAAAGGACAGGGTTTGAATCCCCAGAAGAAGTGGGACTGGTGGGGAATACAAGAAAAAACCCTTCTGAGGGTTCCAAACTTCCATCCTCTCAAACTATTTCTAGGATCTCCTCTGTTATTCAGCAAAATTGACAATATTTCAAGATCTACTTGTTTCACCTGTGAGCAATTTCCATTGACACATTTCAATCTGGAGGTTCACTCAAAGGGAGCACTTAATCCCCAGACATGTGCAGAGTTTAAGGGTATGTGTTCCTTCATATCTTTCAACACTCTTTAGTTCAGACATTACAACTCACACATGACTATGCTATCCCCACCTTTTCCCAGCAACTTTTCCAGATAGGAAATGTGTACCAGGTTTCAGTGGCAGAAAAATCAAAATGACCCCTCACTGGCCCTTGGAAATTTTGAGACTTTATGGAAACAATCCCACAGTGCAAATGAAGGGGACTTCTATACCTGAGCACGTTCCTTGTGGAACACAAGTTCTACGGAAAAACCAACATGAGAATGCACAAGGCAGCCATCCCTGGACCTGATTTTTTTAAGTCACTTTTACTTTGCATTGGCTTACTTATGATTTGATGAGAAATAGAAAGATTTGGGACTGAATCCATGTTATTGCTGATAGCATTCAGTTGAAATGGGGAAATTTACCAACTACTCTCCCACCATCACTGGAGCCCCAGGATTAAAAGGAATAGAGCACCTGTAGAGACTCAGGTTAATTTTGATTCATGCCCGCAATAGATGCAAGTGGAAATGAGAAAAGCATGTTTTTCTCATGTTTACCATGGATCTGGGAATTATTGGATTGTGCTTTATAAGGTAAAATTAAATAAATAAATGAATATTCATTGCAAGAAGTCACACCGAAAGAAGAAACCAGTGACATTAGACATGTTGCAGGTTGGTGGTGGGTAGAAGCAAGTCCAGAAATAAAAAGGACTTGACAATTTGCCAATGCCTGTGGTACAAGTTTCCTGCTCAGTAAGTTCGATCCCACATTCGGAAAATCTGAACCACTCCTGTTTTGATATTCAGGTTTTGCCCATGATGGGTCTTCAATTTTGCCTTTTAGAAGAGGTGTTTCTGTTTACATTTGTGATACTGCAGTGCAGTCTTAATTTCAAGAGCTGTGTTCTGTGCTGCATCTTCCAAATTCAAAACATTTGAATTGTAGTTCATGGGTATAAGTGCGGTGTTTTGAAGAAAGCCTTTGCTCATGGTTCTGTTCCAGAAAACTATGAATCAGCATATGTAGAATCAGCTGTCCCTTGAAAGCAACAAGCAAGTGCCATGAATTTGCAAGGATTTTGAGTTCTTTGCAAGGGGAATTAGGGTCTGTAATGATGACTGCTTAGAGGATGAACTGACAAGTACTACTTCTTCTATTTGTAGAATATGTTGAACCTGAAGACATATCATGGAATTTGAGGGTAGACCATGATGGCCTAGTAGTATTAGAATGTTTCTTCATTGAAGAAGGCTTTCAGCACCAACATCCTTCTGCTTTTGGTGCCAGCAGAATGTCCTTGCTCTCCCTATTTGAATATTCATCTTGGAAACTTTTCATCATAGCCCTTTCAGCATGGTGCATGTTCCTATCTGGAGTTATGCCATGTGATGCTGTGTTTCTCATGTCATCAGCAGACTCTTATAAGATCCACTGGCTTGTAGGTGGCCTGCTCCTGTGGCTGCTAAGCAGACTGGTGGAGATTTTCCACAGGCCTTTGTGCCAGACAGGTTTTAGTCTGCTAAGGAGAATGAACACATGTGTAAAGACAGATAGGCCAGACATTCCTGCATCTCTTGGAGAGTGTAGGTGGTCCTTGAATTTCCAAACAGGTAAATATCTGAGTGCAGCCTAATTGTAGGGCCACAGTCAAGGAGGTGTGGCCTTGCAGGTGCAGTGAGCACAGAATATCTCTCCTGGCATGTCAGCACCATCCTATCCTCCATCTAACATGCTGACTAAATGACTCCCATGACTCCATATTAGCCTGCAGAAGAGGCACCCACCTTCACCTAGAAGACCCACTTCCCAGGTTCCAGCCTTCACCTGCCTGCACTTTCTGGAAAAAAGGAGCAACCCTCAGGGTTGCATGTGTAGTGACCAAGCTCACTTCATGCTCCACTGCCCTAAGTTCTCACCAGACATGATTCAGTGTGGTTGCTAGGGCCCTAGGCTACTTTTCTGACTAGGATATTCTGGGTGTGCCCAGTGTGGAGGAGCGGGATAGAAAGGAAACAACACTGGAGCCTGTGCTCATTTGGTGATCCACGTGTCCCCAAGCACACCTCCACCCAACCAGGCCCACTGGAACTGGTGGGGGATAATTGCCCTCTGTCATGATGCCAGGTGGGGCCAAACAAGTGCTATGACTCATAGTTGCCTTGCAGCTTAGTGTGAGCTGTCAGATTTCAGAGGAGTACCTTTTCCTGCCTGATCCTGGAGGGATCCACTGACCATAGAACTGTGCTCTCCTGGACATAGTGGTTAGAATCACATTTTAGAAAACCTCAGTTCCCTGGCACTCATATCCTTCTTCTTGCCTGTGACCTTCACAACTGAGCTGGTTGTTGTATTCAATCTTGTTGTGAAGTTGCCAGGAGTGAAAGCTTCTCTGGTTGCCATGGGTACCGTGTTGCCATCATGCTGTCAGGCCTTTCTTCTGTGACCTCAGGTGGAATCTGCAATGCGGGCGGCAGGTCACGGGAACCACTGCTCAAACTCCATGTTGTACAAGTCTCAGAAAAACCCTCGGTGGAAAGAAACCTGCTGTTCTCCAAATGAAGCCTTTAAACCCTGAACTATTTCCCTCCAACTTGCCAGATGCCTGCCTCTTCCACCTGGATAACAAGAGCTCTCCCACTTTTGCTCTCATGTCACAGGAGCACTGGTAACCAAGTGAGGTCTTGTTTTCAGTGCAACTATATGCAACTGAATCATTCAGAGATCAGGGATATGAATTTCAGCCCTTTTCCTGCTCTAATAATTCTTGAGATAAAAAGCTACAAACATACCGAGAGGAAGATTGAAATTGGATGAGGAATGTTTTCTTTCTTCCAGAAAATGTGTGTTCTCAGAACCCAGACCATGAGGCCCATCACCACTTGACTTTTCCTGTTTATGTTTCCTGACATCCTCTGGTTAAGTTGATGAGGCATTCCCTCAATGAAAGAAACTGGTCTTTCCCAGTAGAAACACCTTCCTCTAACTCACCCCTACCTCAGATGATAGGCAAGATCCACAACCATCACTGGCTTGTGTATTTTGCACAGCACTGTGCTGTTCAGAATTTTCCAAAGTAAAATGCCAAAAGGAATATAAAAAGAAAAAAATCAGGGAAATTTTCAGATGATTGTGAATGTAGTGACTGGGGATGCAATGCCGAATGTTCACCAAAATCTCCTTTCATACTAACAACCTGAGCATATTCTAATACCAACAAAGACCTGCCTCTCCTAGTGCCTTGTCCTCCATGGATCACTGACATAACTTTCTGCTCAGGTATCAACTATAACCGGTTTCCTCCTTAAATAACGGTGGGGTATTTCTTTCCCTCAGGACAAACTCCTATGTTTTACGTCTTGAAATCCAAAAGTGTCATTTGCAAGATTGTTGTGAAAAGGAGAATTTAGAATTCCTTAGTCATTGATTGACTTTGTCTAGGGTTGCTTCTCTGCATAGAATTTCACAGACTCAGAAACTCAGGGGACCAATTCATGTACCTTTAAGAGCTCGGCCTGTGCTGACAATATAGCCCATCCCTTACAGCGCTGACTTTGAAATTGGAAAGTCCGGGGTTCAAATCCCCAGCACTGTGGGATGGGGGAGAGAACAAAAAAAGGAAAAACACTTCTGAGGGTTCCAAACTTCCATCCTCTCAAACTACTTGTTTGTTCTCCTCTGTTATTCAGTGAAACTGACACTGTTCAAGATCTACTAGTTTCACATGCAACAAATTTCCATTGACACTTTTCAGCATGGAGCTGCACTCAAAGGGAGCATTGCATCCCCAGTCACCTGCAGTGCTTAAGGGTACATGTTCCTTCACATCTTTCAACTCTCATTAGTTGAGACATTGCATCTCACACATTACTATGCTATCCCCATATTTTCCCAGCAACTTATCCAGATAGGCAATGTGCACCAGGTTGCAGTGGCAGGAAATTCAAAAGGACACCTCACTGGTCCTAGCCAATATTGAGCCTTTTGGACAAAATTGTAGAGTGCCAATTAAATGGAACTCCACCTCCCAGCACTTTCCATGTGAAGAAAAAAGCTCTACTGGAAAACCAACATGTGAAGGCAAAAGACAGCTGCCCCTGGCCCTGATTTTTCTAGTCAGTTTTACTTTGCATTGGCTTGCTTATGACTTTATGAAAAATGGTAGGATTTGGGGATGAATCCACATTAGTGCTGATAGCATTCATTTGAAACTGGGGAATTTACCACCTACTCTCCCACTGGAGCCCCAGTGTTAAAAAGAACAGAGCACATGTATAAACTCTTGTTAATTTTGATGCATGTCCTCAGTAGATGCACTGTTTTAGTGGAAAAATCGTATGTTTTTCACATGTTTACCATGCATCTGGGAATTATTGAATTGTGCTTCATAACTTAAAAAAAAATTTCATTGGAAGAAGTCACACCAAATGAAGAAACCAGTGACATTAGGCATGTTGTAGGTTGGTGGTGGGTAGAAGCAAGTCCATATATAAAATACACTTGACAATTTGCCAATGCCTGTGGTACAAGTTTCCTGCTCAGTAGTACAAGTTTCCTGCTCAGTAAGTCCAATCCCACAATCAGATAATCTTGAACCACTCCTGTTTTGATATTCATGTTTTGCCCATGTTGGGTCTTCAATTTTGCCTTTTAGAAGAGCTGTTTCTGTTTACATTTGTGTTATTGCAGTGCAGTCTTCATTTTGAGAACTGGGGTCCGTGTTGCATATTCCAAATTCATTTTGTTTGAATTGTAGTTCATTGGTATAAGTGCTGTTTCTGAAAAACACCTTTTCTCATGGTTCTGTGCCAGAAAAACTATGAATCAGAATATGTAGAATCAGCTGTCCCTTGAGAGCAACAAGAAAGTGCTACAAATTTGCAAAGGCTTTGAGGTCCTTGCAAGGGGAATTAGGGTCTGTAATGATGACTGCTTAGAGGATGAACTGACAAGTACTACTTCCTCTATTTGTAGAGTATGTTGAACCTGAAGATGTGTTGTGGAATTTGAGGGTAGACCATGATGCCCTTTTAGAATATTAGAATGGTATTAGAATGTCTCTTCACTGAAGAAGGCTTTCAGCACCAACATCTTTCTGCTCTTGGTGCCAACAAAATGTCTTTCCTCTTCCTATTTGACTATTCATCTTGGAAACTTTTCATCATAGCCCTTTCAGCAAGGTGCCTGTTCCTATCTGGAATTATGCCATGTGTTTCTTTGTTCCTCATGCCATCAGCAGGCTCATATATGATCCACTGTCTTGTAGGTGGCATCTTCCTGGGGCTGTTAAGAGGACTGGTGGAAGTTTTCCACAGAGCCTTGTGCCAGGCATGCTCTATTCTGCTCAGGAGAATGAACACATGTGTGAAGACAGATAGACCAGACATATCTCCATCTCAAGGTGAGTGTAGGTGGTCGTTGAATTTCCAAGTAGGTAAATATCTGAGTGCAGCCTAGGTGTAAGGCCACAGCCAAGGAGGTGTGGCCTTGCAAGTGTACTGTGTTAAGTCAGAAATTAGGTAACTGTAGGGGGCAAAACTGAGCAGGCAGAACAAACACCAGCCCACCAAATGTGAACAGAATTTTGCAGCAAGGTGGATGGAAAGGTTCTCTGACCCTTCAAACCCACCTGTCACTCAACAGGACCCCCTACCATTCCAGTCTATAAAGTCCCTGGTTAGCCTGGACCACGTGGCATTTTCTTCATGTTCCTATACCCTTGGGGGTCCGGGAATTTTGCCGGAGAGCCAAATTCCAATAAAACTTGCTTTGGCCACTTTCTGTCCTATTTTATTTGGCTGCTATCTGTGCCTGCCTGAGCTTACATTTGGTCCTGCCACTGAGCCCTCCAAGACCCGCTGAGCTTTCATTTTGTGCTATAACCAGAGAGGGCGTTTTTGGGCTCCCCCTCCTGGAGCTTGAGACCCACACCCTCCTCAGAAAACCAGGAGATTCCTTTCTGTCCTGCTCAGCTCTACTCTGTTTGGTCCAGGCTGCTTCAAAGCATGGTAAGCTCCCTGAGTTTTTCCCCATATGCCATTCCAATTTATAACCTCCGCTCTACTGGAGGTCTGTCCATAGGTGCCCCACAGACCTCGCCACTGCTTTGTTTGGGCTCTGGTTGTTGTGAAGAAGTTCCAGCCTCCAGTTACCCTCCCATTTATTCCATTTTTGGACACTTGGAAGCCGAGAAACATCTTGGCTTTCAGGCCGTTCACCGTTCTCCAGTGTGTAGGAGTCAGAATTGGGACGCCTCTTCTGTCTGGGTGAAGTTGGATGGCTAATGGGAAATACCAGGAGCTCATGGAACCCCAAAGGCCAAATTACAGCTGTCCCCACTGTTATTTTACTAATCTGGGACTTTCCAAAGACTTAAACTGTAAGCAGCTAGATTTTTATTCAAGACTCAGTATGTTTTAGATCTCAAGATGGCCATCAAAAAGCATTCACAAACTTTTGCAAGCTCTCTTTTTGGAATTTGGTGCTCATCCGCTCCTTCTTCTACCTTCTTCACCACCCACATTCTCCTCCCCTGAGCAGTACCAAACCCGCCTGCCTCCATGCTTTGGCCAGAACTCTGCCTCCTCTTCCTGTCCTCCTCTGGTTGAAAACAGGCCCCCTCCTCCCATGGATGCAACTCCTCCCCTCCTTCCTCCTTGGAGTCCTTCCACTTCCCCTCCCACTTCCTCCTTCAAAACATCTCTCCAACCAGTCTGTTCTCTCCTCCCCTGTCAGCACTAACACACAACTTTATCAGACTCTCCCACTGCCTAACCCAGAGCTTCTTTATCCTCTCTGGAAGGTAGCTGGTGCAAAGGGGTTATGTGAATCTAAGTTCCATTCTTGTTTAGGGTCTTTCTCTGCTTATTTCTCTACTTATATTAAGGAATTTAAGTATCTTTCTCAAACTTATAGTCTTAATATCCTTTCTTCCACTCCCAGTATCTAACAGGCAGTACGGGATGATGCTGACCAAGCCCATTTAACAGACATAACTTTACCCACAGGAGCAGGTTCCAATAACTGAACCAAACTAGAAGTACCAAGAAGGCCAGGAGGGCCACCGTTTTTGTGCTCGCATGGTCCAATACCTAATAGCAGGCATGCAAGCAGTCTCCAATAAGGTGGTAAACTTTGATAAACTGAGGGAAATTACTCAGAATCCAGATGAGAATTCCTCTCTGTTTCTTAATAGTCTTACAGAGGCCCTTACTAGATATACTAAACTGGACTCTGAATCTCCCTCTGGGGCTACAGTGCTAGCAACCTACTTCATTTTTCAATCAGCCCCTGATATAAGAAAAAAGCTCAAGCAAGCTGAGGAGGGCCTTCAAACCCCTATTCAAGATCTGGTAAAAAAAAGGTCTTTAAAGTCAGTAATGACCAAAAAATTAGCCAAATTGGCCAAGCTTATTTACAGAAAAATGTGACGCTCCAATCCCAAGCCTTGGTAACTGCCCTGAGTCCTGTGGCTCTAGCAAGAGCTCCAAAGGGGAGCCAGCAATCCTCTCCTCCAGGGGCTTGCTTCAAGTGCAAATATGAAGGTCACTGGGCTCAATGTCCAAACCCATGGCCCTGCCACCAGGCTGTATCCCACCTGCAAACAAGCAGAACACTGGAAGAGTGACTGCCCTATGGCCGGTCCCTCCCCAGCATCTCTACGCAGAAGTGTGGCTAGCCAGGCAATCCCTTCCCATGAGCTTTTGGGATTCACAGAAGACTGAAGGAGCCCATACCTGAGGACCCCTATAACCCTAGCCAGGCCCAGGGTAAAAGCTCCAGTTAATGGGTATGTCCATAATTTTCTTATGGACACGGGAGTCTCCTAATCAGTCTTGCCTGCCCATTCTAAGTCTTTATTTCCTTCCCAGGTTTTGGTTATGGGAATTGAAGGAAAACCCTCCCTTCCAAGTAGAATAGCTAAATTAGCCTGTGCCCTAAAGGGACATCCTTATACACACTCACTCCTCGTTATTTCCTCCTGTCCAGTCCCCCTCCTAGGAAGAGATGTTCTCCAACCCCTAGGATCCACCCTACAGCTTTTTCCCAGGCACACTGCTAGTGCTCACCTTCTTTTATCTCCATTTCATACATTTTCTAGTGCTCCCACATCACCTACCCTACCATTGCCACAGACCTGGTCGACTCCCAAGTCTGGAACACTTCCAAGCCAGTCCTTATCCAAATTAAACCTCAAGCCAAGTTTCCTTCTCATTCCCAGTTTCCAATTTCCCATACTCACAGAGAAGGACTTAAACCCATTATAAACCAGTTGCTTTTTCAGGGACTCCTTATCCCTACTGATTCCCCTTATAACACTCCCCTACTGCCAGTATGTAAACCCTCAGCAATCTATCGCTTGGTCTAGGATCTCCATCTAATTATCCAGGCAGTTATTCCCATCCACCCAGTGGTTCCTAACCCTTTCACCCTTCTTTCCCACATCCCCCTTCTACCACCCACTTCACAGTTCTGGATCTCAAAGATGCATTCTTTACAGTTCCCCTTCACTCTGACTCCTATTACCTCCTTGCCTTCACATAGGAGGATCCTACATCCTTTAGGTCTCAACAACTGACATAAACAGTTTTACCCCAAGGCTTCTAAGACAGTCCTCACCTTTTTGAGCAAGACTTAGCTTAGGATTTGGTTACTTGTGATTTGGGAAGTAGCACACTCCTACAATATGTGGATGACCTCTTCCTATGCAGCCCATCCCTCAAGGTCTCCTGGACTCACACTGCCCAGCTCCTTTACTTCTTGGGATCTCAGGGCTATCAAGTCTCTCCAACCAAAGCCCAGCTCACCATCCCTTCAGTCACATATTTGGACATACTCCTCACTCCTACCTCTAGGAGTCTCACAGCAGACAGAATCCAAGCCCTTTGTGACTTACAGCCATCAGAAACAGCAGATCACATTCTCTCCTTCCTGGGTTTAACTGTTTTTTTTCAGACACTGGGTCCCTAATTTTGCACTCCTTGCCCAACCCCTATATCAGGCAGCAAAGCAGATTACATATAGGCCCCTTACCTCCCCCAAGATGATAGCTAACTCTTTTCTTTTTACAAGCTCAGGGATGCTCTTATATCCTCCCCTGATCTCTCTTCCCAACCCTAACCATCCTTTCTACCACTTCACGAAAGAAAAATAGTGTGTTGCCACTGGCCTCCTCATGCAACCAACTGGACCTTCTTACAGACCAGTGGCATAACTCTCCAAGCAGCTTGATTCCACAGTTTGTGGGTGGCTACCATGTCTCCGAGCACTTGCGGCAGTAGCTGAATTAACTAAGGAAGCTCTAAAACTCACCTCACTCCAACCAATAACTGTGTTTTCCACCAATGAACTGCAGAACCTCTTAAACCATAAATCCCTTCCACTCCCACAGGTGCTAAAGATGCTACATTCACCTCACAAAGACCTCTTCAATTACCCACTCTCCTCACCTAACCTAACCATTGTTGTTGATGGCAGTTCTATGCTGGGTCCCGATGGACATTGAAGAGCTGCTTTATGCAGATGTCACCACTGCCTCAGTTCTGGAAGCCAATTGCCTTCCAGAAGGGACCACTTCCCAAAAGGCTGAACTTTTTGCTCTGATCAGGGCTCTAATTTTATCCAAAGGTAAACAGGTCAACATCTACACAGATTCCAAATATGCCTTCCTGATTGCTCACTCACATTGATCTATATGGAAGGAGTGTGAATTTTTCATCACAAAGTGCTCACCAGATAGGAAAGAAAAACAGAAGGTTCTAAGTATGGGAATGTATTCAATAGAAAGTAAAAGGTTGTTTCTAAAGCAAAAAGTTCTTATGTGATGGAATATATGAGGGTCAAAGTAAGTGCTAAGAAAGTCTGTATAAGTAAAGGGCAAATTTCAACAAGTTTGCATATAACTAAGTTGGTTATGTGTACATAAGATAGGGTGTGGCCTAGTACCTGGGAATGTTTCTGTGCAGGGGCACAAGATGCCTGGCTGCTGTAACAGTGACCTCACTGGGGAGGCTCTATGCAAGAATCCTATCAGCTCTGACATGGATCCCAGGCACACAGCTCTCAGGCAGGAAGGAATTCCTTTGCCAGATAACCAGTATTTCTTCAACTCCCTTCTCTGGTTCCTGACTGCCTTACCATAACTTTGGACAGTGGAGAACTGCTAACATTGCACTTTGCAGCTGTGAAAAGTTGCATAGATGTCCTAGTCTCTGTAACTTTCCTGAAAACAAAGAATAATGTTTACATAATCTTAATCCTGATAATAAGACATATGTAAAGATTGCTGATGTAACTATTTAGAAATGCATTACCATCAGAGAACAGAGAATAGAGTTCCATCTGATCTCTGCTTAATCTTCAAAATCTGTGTTTTGTGAAAAGTCCTGCCTTCTCTGAAATAAGGCTCTGCCTCACCCAGCTGAATGTTAGAATGGCTCCAAAGTAAGTCAGACTTTAACTCATTGAAAATTGTGTTCAAAAGTTTGATGTTTGTTTTAAAGATTACTGTAATCTCAAACAGGGGATATAATGAATAACTCAGACAGAATTCAGGATACCTATTGCACAAACTGAATGTTTTACTGTTATCACTAACAGTAAAACATTTTGTGTTTTCCTTATAAACTCTGTTGACTGATTAATTTTTGCAGAAGTACTGCTTCAAGAGAAAACACTGTAAATTAACTTGAAATAGTAAGGCATCACTGATAGAATAGAAAATGTTATCCCCAATTTAAAAAAAGCAGGTAAATAACTGTAAAGTCATAGACATTGAAGTTAAAGTCCAGCACTCTTAACTTATGACTGGTGAGACTAACTTGCTGGATGGTTAAAATCAAATTTAGAAATTAAGATTAAATACAGAGGCCAATAAAATCAGTAACAGGCCAATTTGACCAGCTTAATCTTAGACAAATAACAAAAGAGTTAAAAACCTAAATATAGCCATTCTTTGGCATTGATGAGAAACAGTAGTTAAATGCAACCTAAGATGTACACTTGTGTTAGCCTCCCTAAAATGAGTACAGACTGGAAGCTACAAGAGAGAAATTCTTAGGCAGATGTACCTGCTAACAAGAGAAACTGCCAGAATCAAGAATTTTTAATCAGTTTAAGGCCTACAGATCCTCCTAAACTACAAAGGTAGGCTTAACCTATGCTGCTAGTATGATTATCTAGCCCTAAGTCACAGGAATATAGAGATCTCTACTAAACACAGGTTATACCAATAAGAGGACTTAATTATGCAGTCACTGCCAACCAAAAACTAGAAGAGAAACTGCAGAAGGCGGTAGAGGAATCTGATGCCCCCCTGACGTCCCTGCAAAGATGAATAACATTTATTGCTCAAGTTTTCTTGCAGAACTGGGGAGCACTAGATCTGACAGCAGAAAAAGGGGGAATATGCCTCTTCCTAAAAGAATATTGTTGCTGCATCAATGAAACCGGTCTAATGAAAGCAACCTTGAAATTCTTAGACGTCTAAATAAAAGGCTGAAGCAAGAAGAATCAAATGACCCCTAGCCAGGATGGCGGAACTCCACTCTTGTCACCTGGATGACCCCTACCCTTACTCCCCTATTTGTGATAGAATTTCTGCTGACGACTGCTCCCTGCCTTCTCAGGTTTGCCTACAAACGCATAAGTGAGGTTGCCAGGGTGACCTACAACCAGTTGCCCCTACACTCTTATAGTCGCCTCCCCACCAACGTAGAACTCGAACTGCTTTCTGCCCACGATGCCCCCTAACATGCAGGAAGTAGCCAGACAGACTCCAGTGCCCTATATCACCAAAATGTCGGGATGTTAGATCGGAAATTAGGCAACTTTAGGGAGAAAAGCTAAGAAGCCAGAACAAAGACCAGCCCACCAAAGGTGAACAGAAATTTCCCAGCAAGGTGGATGGAGAATTCCACTGACCCTTCATACCCACCTGTCACTGAACAGGACCCACTTCAATCCCAGTCTATAAAAACCCTGGGTAGCCAGGGCAACGTGCAATTTTCTCCGGGTCCCTATACCCCTGGTGGTCAGAAATTTCGCCCAAGAACCAAATTCCAATAAATCTTGCTTTGGCCACTTTCGGTACCATTTTATTTGGTCGCTAACTGTGCCCGACTGAGTTTACATTTGGTTCCACCACTGAGCCAGTCAAGACCCACCAAACTTACATACTGAGGACAGAGTAACACTCCTAGCATGTCAGCACCATCCTATCCTCCATCCAACATGCTGACTGAATGACTCCCATGACTCTATATTAGTCTTCAGAATAGGCACCCACCTTCACCTAGAAGACCCACTTCAAAGGTTCCAGCTGTCATCTAGTCGAACTTTCTAGGACAAAAGGAGCAACCCTCAGGATTGGGCGTGAAGTGTCCCAATTCAAAGATAACCTAAACAACCATGCTCACTGCATGCTCCACTGTCCTAATCCCTCACCAGTCAAGATTAGGTGTGGTTGCTAGGGCCTTAGGCTAGGTTCCTGACAAGGATATTCTGGGTGTGTCCAGTGCTGGAGGAGCAGACTCGGAAGGATATAGCCCTAGAATCCGTGATCAGCCTGGTGATCCATGTGCCCCCAAGAACACCGCTACCCAACCAGGCCCACTGGAACTGGTGGGGGATAATTGCCCTCTGTCATGATGCCTGGTGGGGCCAAATGATTGCAGTGACACCTAGTGGTCTTGCAGCTTAGTGTGAGCTGTAAGGCTTCAGAGGATTACCTTGTCCTGCCTGGTCATGGATGGATCCATGGACCATGGGGCTGTGCTCTCCTGGATGAAGAGGTTAGAATCACATTTTGGAAAACCTCAGTTCCCTGGCACTTGCTCCCTTCTACTTGGCTGTGAACATCACAACTGAGCTGGTGCTTGTTTTCAATCTTGGTGTGAAGCGGCCAGGAGCAGAAGCTTCTCTGGTTGTCATGGGAACCATGATGCCATCATGCTGTCAGGCCTTTCCTCTGTGACCTCAGGTGGAATCTGCAGTGTTGGCGCCAGGTCACGGGAGCTACTCCCCAAACTCCATGATGCACAAGGCTTGGAAAAACACTATGTGGAGAGAAACAAACTGTTCTCCAACTGGAGACTGGAATCACCGAGTCATTCCTACCCAACCTGCCCAATGCATGACCCTTTTACATGGATAAGAAGAGCTCTCCCATTTTGCTCTTATGACACAGGAGCACTGGTAACCAAGTGAGGCATTGTTCTCAGTGCAACTGAATGCGACTGAATCACTGAGAGATCAGGGATATGTATTTCAGCCCTTATCCTACTCTAATAATTCTTGAGAGAAAAAGCTGCAAACATACCGAGAGGTGTTAGGGTCCTGTTCCGACTAATCCCCGGAGAGTCAAAGTGAACACACAGTAATGCAAATCACACAACAAGGTTTTATTAAAGCAAACTCGAGCTTGGACCGCGACCAGCCCCTCAGACCAATACAATGGCTGAGAGGGGGAAGCGGACCCTATTGGCGAGAAAGCGCTCTATTTAAGAGCTTTTTCAGCATTCATACACAAGGACCTGTACATTATTGGTTAAAATTCAGATAGCTAAATATTTGTCCTCTTTTGGTTTAGTCCCTCCACTTTATTTGAATCTTATTGGGTACCGCCAAAACTGAACGGTCCTGGAGGGAGCAGGGAGGAGGGAAGGAGTGAATTATGAGGGAGAGGGGTCAGGGCTAGGTTCACCTGTCCTTGATAGATGGGGTCTCCAGACAGAGATATCAGATAGATATCTCTGAACAGCCTTGATAAACCTGGGGCCCAGCACATCCCATTTGACCTGTATTGGCCCTCAAAGGTGCAACGGCAGCTGCTGGATCCTCAGTGCTTGCATGCCCTTTTCCTGGGGGCCCAAAATAGCTTGTTTATACAAGAGGGCTGCACAAATGGCACCCCGTTCTTAACATTCCCTCCTTGAGTTGTTCATAATGAAGAATCATACTCATTGGGGCGTCCCGCATATCCATCCTCTGGGGTCGGTACTCTCTCATATTGTTGCCTTAGCACCATCAGTTGGACCGTGCTTACACGGTCCTTAACAAAAGCTATCAACTTATTCAAAATGTAGGGACCAAAGGTTAGGAGCATGAGTAAAATAATAAGCAGCTCCAGCAAGGTAGAAATTAAAGTGGTGAACCAAGGAGAGGAGTTAAACCATGACTCAAACCAGCCCCACTGTGCTTCCTGTTCCTACTTTTATTTTGCTAGCCCTTCCCTAACCTAAGCCATAGATTCTTTGACTACTCCTGAATGGTCGACATAAAAACAACACTCTTCATCTAGGGCCATGCATAATCCTCCTTGTTGCAGGAGAATCAAATCTAATCCCCTCCTGTTTTGCATCACTACTTCCACTAGAGGAGTGAGGGACTCTTGAAGGTGTAAGATGGAGGTTTCCAGTCTCTCAATATCCAAATCAATAGCTGCTCTTAAACTAGGGTAATGTTCGCTCTGAGTTATTTAGGAAGATTTTCCTGTCCCAGCTCCGATGAGTCCCATACCTAGAACCATACTTAAGGGTAGGGCCATAAGAGGTTCCCTCTTGACTCTCAGGGGGTCCCCTCTTAGTTGCTGATAGAAGTCCTCATCTGAATGGTACCACAGCCTAGGAACTAGTCTAACAAGAATGCAACAACCCTAGGAGCTACTGATTACCTCTGTGTGGGCACATGGCATGAGTCCTGTAGAACAGGCCCACCAAGCATCCTGCTGGGGAATTAGGTATTGACTCGAGTTACCCAGTGGTACCATTAAGTTGCATAAGGGCTGGTGAGATTCAGGGATATGGCCTATACAGAGCCCTTGTCCAGTAACGTGTTGTAAGGTTAAGGTATTCTTTGATTGCCATCAGCATTCAGCAGAGCTGTGGGAAGGAGTGTAGTTCCCTAGTTAATGATCATCCAGGTTTGGTTCCAAGGGTGGTGGGGGGTTCCCTCAAACCAGCACAATGCTTACAGTTAGAAAGCAAAGGGCTACTGCCTGGATTGGTTTCCAAGTTATTTTAAACTAGGTGTGTAGATTGTCTTTTATGCAAGCAGGGAACCAGAGGATCGCTCGGAACAGTTGGGTGTTCCACATCCTTCCACCAGAAGCTCAACTTCAAGGGGTTGTCTGGGTGCCACTGCACTGTCCACTCCTCTGCCTCTTTCTTTTCCTATGCTGGCCGGGTGTACGTGTGAGTGTTGAACCCAGGGATCTGATGCCATCAACCTTAACAGCAGTGGGAGTAACCAAGATAACAGCATAAGGCCCTTTCCAACATTCCTGCAAGGTGTGGACTCGTTGTCTCTTTACCCATACCCAGCCTCCTGGGACAATGCCATGTTCCAGACTCGGGGGGTCATGGGCCTCATAGAATGAGCATACCAGGGGCCAGATTTCATGCTGCACCTCATATAAAGCCTTCAAACTGGCTAAATAATTTGTAGCCATATCAGTACCTTGGTCAGATAATGTATGGACAACTATGGGGGGGTGGAGCTCCATACAGAATTTCAAAGGGCATCAATCCATGCACATAGGGTGAGTTCCGAGCCCAGAAGATGGCATAAGGTAGGAGGGTCACCCAGTCCCCTTCAGTCTCGATAGCCAATTTGGACAAAGTCTCCTTCAAGGTCTGATTCATCCTTTCTACCTGCCCTGAGCTCTGGGGATTGTATTCACAATGCAACTTCCAATTGGTCCCCACAGCCTGAGCTAGCCCCTGCAGGACTTTGC
This sequence comes from Sciurus carolinensis, assembly GCF_902686445.1. Lineage (NCBI taxonomy): Eukaryota > Metazoa > Chordata > Mammalia > Rodentia > Sciuridae > Sciurus > Sciurus carolinensis. Next base: position 2,010,362 of record NW_025920120.1, read on the forward strand.
TGATGAAAGCCGGTCCGTTATCCGACCCTAACATCTCAGGAACCCCGTACATGGGTATGATCTCTTCGAGTAAGGCCTTGGCTACCATTTGAGCTGTTTCCTTCTTAGTGGGGAAAGCCTCAACCCACCCAGAGAAGGGGTCCACCATTACCAAAAAGTATTTGTAGCCATATCTCCTGGGCTTGAATTCAGTAAAATCCACTTCCCAGCTCCATCCTGATGCCCTCCCCCGTACTCTAGTACCTGTATGTAAGGGTCCCTTTCTACTGGGTTTCATAGCCTGGCACCGGGCACACTGGTTCACGATTCGCCGGATCTGGGCTGTCTGATGTGGGAAACTGAGGTGGGCCGTTTCCAGGAGGGTCAGGAGCTTCCATTTTCCCAGATGGCTGGCTTGATGCGGGTTGGTGAGGATTAACTGTCCCAATTCTGATGGCAGGATGAGTCGCCCTTCAGGGTCGTGATACCAGCCTTGTGGACCCGGTCCTGCACTCTGGTGGTGGTGGAGGATCCATTTCAGGTCTTCTGGGGTGTAATAGGGTTTCAGCAGTAGTTGTGGGAGCTCAGGCACTGGCAGGGCTAGGGCCAGAGTCACAGTAGCTCCGGCCACCTGTCTAGCTGCTTCGTCAGCTTGCCGATTCCCTTCAGCTTCTGGGGTCCGGGCAGACTGGTGACCAGATATGTGAACAACTGTTATTGCCTGGGGCTTTTGCACTGCTGCCAACAGCCTCTGGATCTCATTCAAGTTGTGTAGCCCTGTCCCTTCGGTGGTAATGAAACCTCACTCCCAGTAAATGGCCCCATGAACATGCACAGTGCCAAAGGCATAGCGGCTATCAGTATAGACAGTCACCCGCTTCCCTTCGGCCTTTTCAAGTGCTTTGGCTAGCGCGACCAGTTCAGCCTTTTGAGCCGAGGTTCCCGGTGATAGGGAGGCACTCCAAATAACAGTTCCTTGTTGATCCACTACCACTGCTCCCATATGGCACACCTCATTCTGCACAAAGCTACTTCCATCCATGTACCAGATCAACTCACTGTTGGGGAGAGCAGAGTCCCGCAGGTCAGGGTGCACCTGGGTCACTTTGGCCACAAACTCTTGGCAGTCATGTAGAGGGGCTTACAGATCTGGGGTCAGCAGCAGGGTGGCTGGGTTCAAGGAGGCTGGCTAAGAGAAGGTGATCCGAGGGGAGTCTGCAGGAGCCCCTGGTAGTCAGTCTGGTATTTGTCAGCCACCTACCCAGGGGGTACCTCAAGACCCCGTCAATGGTGTGAGGGTTCACTATCTTCAAGTGCTGACCAAAGGTGAGCTTGTCAGCATCCTTTACCATCAAGGTGACTGCTGCTATGATTCGCAAACATGGGGGCCAACCTGCTGCAACCAGGTCCAGACTTCAGGACAAGTAGGCCACGGGGCGCTTCCACGGCCCTAAGCGCTGTACCACCACTCCCTTCACTATTCCTTCCTCTCATTTATGAAGAGGTGGAAGGGCTTCAAAGGGTCTGGCAGCACCAATGCTGGGGCCTCTAGGAGGGTAGTCTTAAGCCCCTCAAACACTTGCTGTTGTTCTGGCCCCCAGACCCAGGGGGTCCTGTCCTTAGTGGCCTCATACAAGGGTTTAGCCAACTCTGCATACCCTAATATCCACTGGCGGCAGTAGTCAGTGGTTCCCAGAAATTCTCGGACTTCTCTGGCTGAGGTGGGGATGGGAGCCTTAGGTAGTTTCCTTCATGGCCTCCGTCAACCACCTGGTTTCTTCCTTTAGCTTTACCCTAGGTAAGTAACAGTCTGCCAGCATATCTGCGCTTTCCTTGCACTGACCCGATAGCCAAGCCTCCCAAGTTCTTGGGGGAGGTCCTCCGTTGCCCTTCAGCACTCAGTATCGGAGGGGGCTGCCAGGAGCAGATCATCAACATATTGCAGTAAGGTGACAGAGCTGTGGTTCCACCGGAAGGTGCCTAAGTCCTCACTCAAAGCTTCATTGAAAAGGGTGGGGGAGTTCTTGAAGCACTGCAGAAGTCTGGTCCAAGTAAGCTGCCCAGGGGTTCCTGCATCTTCATCTTGCCACTCAAAAGCAAAGATGAGTTGGATGCTGGGTGTCAGGGCTATGCTAAAAAAAGCATCCTTTAAATCTAGGGTGGTGTACCAAACATGTGTCGGAGGCAGGTGGCTCAGCAGGGTATAGGGATTGGGGACAGTCCGGTGGATGTCCACAACATTTTCATTCACCTTTCTCAGATCCTGAACTGGCCTATAATCTCTTCCTCCTGGCTTTCTGACAGGAAGAAGTGGGGTGTTCCACGCTGAGTGGCAGGGCTGCAAAATTCCCACCCCCTGGAGTCGGCGGATGTGTGGCACAATCCCTCTATGCACCTCAGCAGACATCAGGTACTGCCGGACCCGGACTGGCTGTGCAGTGGTCTTAAGTTGCTCTATCACTGGGGGTCGATGTGCTGCCAGCCCTACTCCCACCACCTCTTTCCATGACTGTGGGAAGGTCTCTACCCAATAGCTCATCTCGGGAGACCACTCAGTCTGAAGTGGGAGTTCCCTGGGAGAGAACAGACAAAATTCATCTGCAACAGACATGGTCAGAACGTGGAGGGGCTGCCCTTGGCCATCTGTAACCTTAATGCCACCTGGCTCAAAGTGAATACAGGCATGCACTTTGGTTAGCCCATTTTGGGTGTCCCAAAAGAGGAGCTGGACACTTGGGGATAACCAGGAAAGAATGGGTTACCTGGTGTCAACACAGATCTACCCATCACTTGCTAGTCCAATGATAGGCTTTGGATCCAGTGGCTCCTTGAACCAGACTAATCCTCTGTGACAAGGGCCCCATGGGCTTGTTGAGAACCAAATACTGCATTCCAGTATCCACCCTAAGTCCTACCGGCTTCCTCTCCACAAATACGGTTACCCAAGACTCGGGGAGGGGTTCCGAACCCCGTTCCGCTAGTCGCTATCCGTCGCTGCCAGGAGGACTCGGGCATCACCACCCATTTTATCTCCTGACTTTTCCCACTTCCGTAATTTGGGACACTCCCGCCTCCAGTGCCCACCCGCGCTCCTTGCAATACCAGCACTCTTCCCAATCTAGCTCCACCTGGTCCTGCTGAGGGCTATAGCCACTCCTCCCAAATCCTTGTTTCCCATTCCCTCTCACCCCAGCCAATAGTATCTTTGCCATCTCCCTCTGTTGTCTCCTGTTCTCCTTACTCGGGTACTCTCTATCTTCTTTCCCTATTCTTTCCTGTAATTCCTGGTTTTCTTTTCTAATTCTGTCCTCCCACTTCTCAGGGATCTCTTGAGTATTGAACACTCATTCTGCTACCCTCATAAGATCCCGAATAGCCATTCCTCCTAGTCCCTCTTGCTTATAGAACTTTTTCCTAATATCTGGGGCAGCCTGATTTATAAAAGACATGATTACAACGGATTGATTCTCCTCTGCCATAGGATCTAAGGGAGTATACTGTCTAAAGGCATCATACAATCGTTCAAGGAAAATGTCCGGGCTTTCATTTCCCCCCTGCATTACAGCTTTTACCTTAGCCAAAATGGTAGGGTGGCGAGCTGCTGCTCGGAGACCAGCCATAAGAGTCTGGTGGTAGACTTGGAGACACTCCATACCCACAGGTGTCCCAAAATCCCACTCAGGTCTGTTCAAGGGAAAGTGATCATCAATCAGGTTCAGTAGGGTGGTCGGTCTCCCATCATCTCCAAGGATGTTCTTCCTTGATTCTGTGAGGATTCTCTCATGCTCTTCTGTTGTGAATAGAGTTCTGAGGAACTGCTGACAGTCATTCCAGGTGGGACTGTGGGTATGCAAAATGGACTCAAACAATTCAGTTAAACCCCTGGGGTCCTCAGAAAAAGGGGGGGTTCTGGGCCTTCCAGTTATACAAATCACTGGAGAAGAAGGGCCATTACTGATAGGTGAGTCCCCCTCCTTCCCCTCCCCTGCCTAAAGTTTCGGACAGGTAAAATCGGGGCTCCCATCAAAGATGAGGAGGGATCCTTGTCATTGTTCTCCTCCTGGTGTCTTCAAGGACGTAGTCCCCTTGAAGGTCCTATGACCCTAGGTCGAGGTGTTGGTGGGGAAGTGAAAGAATCAGCCCCCTGTGGTAGGACCTGGGGCTGCTGCTGGGCGTAAGGTGGAGGATTTTCCTCCAAATCCAGATCTAAAAGGGATGGGTAGGGACCAGACCCTTCTTGGAGGACTGGTTTCCCTGGTTTCTCAGGGGAAGAGGCAGGAGTCTCAGGAGAAGCTGGGGGTGGCGATGGCACCTGGGTAGTCATTGTCAAAGCTTTGACTGGGGCTTTTGGTGGCCCGTGGAGAAAAGGACTGAGCCACCATGGAGGGTCTTCCACCAGAGCCTGCCATACCAATATGTAGGAATACTGGTCGGGGTGCCCCTTCAAGCCAGGCCTATTGATGACATCCCGGACTCTTTTGATGACTTCCAATGAGAAAGTGCCCTCAGGTGGCCAGTCAACATTGAAGGTTGGCCATTCCATGGAGCAGAGTGTCACAAACTTACCTTTCTTCAGGTGGTCCACACCAAAGTTCCATCCTTTGTCACAGACCTCAGAGAAATGACTCAGGAGGAAAGTCTTAGGAGTTACCTGAGCCTGTCCCATAGTAAGTAGAAACAGACCAAGCAGACCAAAGAGAATGAGGGAGGCAATTCGCACAGTAAAACAAATTCTCACAGGACTCTAACATCCACCGGCCAGTCAGCCACACCACTCTCACAGGCGCAACATCCCTTTTCCTGGGAACCCACTTCACAAAATATCTTGTTTATACAAGAGGGTTGCACGGATGGCACCCCGTTCTCAACAGAGGAAGAGTGAAATTGGATGAGGAATGTTTCCTTTCTTCCAGAAAGTATGGGTTCTGGGAACCCAGACCATGAGAGCCATCGCCAATTGACTTTGCCTGTATAATATTTCCTGATATTATCTGGCTAAGTTGATTAGGCTTTCCCTCATTGAACGAAACTGGCATTTCCCAGGAGAAACACCTTCCTCTAACTCGCCCCTACCTCAGATGATAGTCAAGATCCACAACCATCACTGACTTGTGCATTTTGCACAGCACTCTGCTGGTAAGAATTTGCCAAAGTAAAATGCCAAAAGGAAAATGAAAAGATAAAAAAAAATCAAGGAAGTTGTCAGATGATTATGAATATAATGGCTGGGGATGCAATGCCAAATGATCGGCAAAATCTCCTTTCAAACTAACAAACTGAGCAAATTCTAATACTCACAAAGACCTGCCTCTCCTAGAGTGTTGTCCTCCATGAATCACTGATAAAGCTTTCTGCTCAGGGATCATCATTAACTGGTTTCCTCCTTAAGTAAAGGCAAGATAATTCTTTCCCTCAGGAAAAACCCCTAGATTGTATGTCTTGAGATGCAAAAAGGGTCATTTGCAAGACTGTTGTGAAAAGGAGAATTAACAATTCCTTAGTCATTGATTGGCTTTGTCTAGGGTTAATTCTCTGCATAGAACTTTACAGACACAGAACCTCAGGGGATCAAGTCATGTACCTTAAAGGAGCTCATCATGTGCTGACAATATAACCCTTCCCTTAGAGCTCTGGCTTTGCAAGTGGAAAGGCCAGGGTTGGATTCCCCAGCACCGTGGGACTGGGAGTGGTGTGAAACAAACAAACAAACAAAAAAACAATTCTGAGGGATCCAAACTTCCATCCTCCCAAACTATTTCTTGGTTCTCCTCCGTTATTCAGTGAAATTGACAAAGTTCAAGATCTACTAGTTTTACCTACAAGCAATTTCCATTGACAACATTCTGCCCGGAGCTGCACTCAAAGGGAACACTGCATCCTCATTCACCTGCAGTGCTTAAGGGTATGTGTTCCTTCACATATTTCAATGCTCATTAGTTCAGATGCTACATCTCACGCATGACTATGCTATCCCCATCTTTTCCCGGCAACTTCTCCAGATAGGGAATGTGCACCACTTTGCAGTGGCATAAAGTTTAAAATGATACCTCACTGGTCCATACCAATTTTGAGCCTTTTGGATGATCCCAGACTGCCAATGAAGGGGATTCCACACCTGAGCACTAACCATGTGAAACACAAGGTCTCCTGGAAAACCAACATGTGAAGGCAAAAGACTGCCACCCCTGGTCCTGATTCTTCTAGTCAGATTTAGTTTGCATTAGCTTGCTTATGACTTGATGAAAAATGGTACGATTTGGGGCTGAATCCATGTTACTACTGATAGCTTTCAGGAGAAGCAGGGGAATTTACCACCTACTCTCCCACTATCACTGGATCTCCAGAGTTAAAAGGTACAGAGCACATATAGAGACTATGGTTAATTTTGATGCAAGTCCTCAATAGATGCACTGCGAAAGTGAAAAAAGCATATGTTGTTCTAATGTTTACCATGGATCAGGGAAATATTTCCTTGTGCTTTGGAAAATAAATTAAAAAAAATCATTCATTGCAAGAAGTAACACTGAAAGAAGAAACCATTGACATTTGCATGTTGCAGGTTGGTGGTGTGTAAAAGCAAGTCCAGAAATAAAATGCACTTGACAATTTTCCAATGCCTGTGGTACAATTTTCCTGCTCAGTAAATCTGATCCCACATTCAGATAATCTTGAACCACTCCTGTTTTGATATTCAGGTTTTGCCCATGTTGGGTCTTCATGTTTGCCTTTTTGCAGAGCTGTTTCTGTTTACATTTGTGATATTGCAGTGCAGTCTTTATTTCAAGAGCTGGGTTCTGTGCTGCATATTACAAATTCAACTCCTTTGAATTGTAGTTCATGGGTAAAAGTGCTGTGTTTTGAAGGAAACCTTTTCTCATGGTTCTATGCCAGAAAAACTATGAATCAGCATATGTAGAATCAACTGTCCCTTGAGAGCAACTTGAAAGTGCCATGAATTGGCAAGGGCTTTGAGGTCCTTGCAAGGGGAATTGAGGTCTGATGATGGCTGCTTAGAGGATGAAATGACAAGTACTACTTGCTCTATTTGTAGAGTATGTTGAACCTGAAGACTTCTCATGGAATTTGAGGGTAGACCATGATTTCCTAGTAGTATTAGAATGTCTCTTCATTGAAGAAGGCTTTCAGCATCAACATCCTTCTGTTCTTGGTGCCAACAAAATGTCCTTGCTCTCCCTATTCCAATATTCATCTTGGAAGCTTTCATTCATAGCCCTTTCAGCACTGTGCCTGTTCCTATCTGGAATTATATCAGGTGATGCTGTGTTCCTCATGCCATCAGCAGGCTCTTATATGATCCACTGGATTGTAGGTGGCCTGCTCCTGGGGCTGCTAAGCAGACTGGTGGAGATTTTCCACAGGCCTTTGTGCCAGACAGGTTTTAGTCTGCTAAGGAGAATGAATACATATGTGAAGACAGATAGGCCAGACATTCCTGCATCTCAAGGTGAGTGTCGGTGGCCCTGGAATTTCCAAGCTGGCAAATATCTGAGTGCAGCCTAGTTGTAAGGCCACAATCAAGATTGTGAGGCCTTGCAGGTGTACTGAGCACAGAATATCTCTCCTGACATGTCAGCACCATCCTATTCTCCATCCAACATGCTGACTGAATGACTCCCACAACTCCATATTATCCTTCAGAATAGGCACCCACCTTCACCTAGAAGACCCACTTCAAAGGTTCCAGCTTTCATCTGGCTAAACTTTCTAGAACAAATGGAGCAACCCTCAGAAATGGGTGTGAAGTGTCCCAATTCAAAGATTACTGAAGTCACCATGCTCACTGCATGCTTCACTGCCCTAAGCTCTCACCAGTCATGTTTAGGTGTGTTTGCTAGGGCCTTAGGCTACTTTTCTGACTAAGGATATTCCGGGTGTGCCCAGTGCTGGAGGAGTGGGATCAGAAGGAAATAGCGTTGGAGTCAGTACTCATCTTGGTGATCCACGTGTCCCCAAGAAAACCACCACCCAACCAGGCCCACTGGAACTGTTGGGGGATAATTGCCCTCTGTCATGATGCCAAACAATTGCAGTGACACCTAGCGGTCTTGCAGCTTATTGTAAGCTGTAAGGCTTCAGAGGAGTACCTTGTCCTGCCTGGTCATGGACGGATCCACGGATCACAGGGCTGTGCTCTCCTGGATGAAGAGGTTAGAATCACATTTTGGAAAACCTCAGTTACTTGGCACTCACTCCCTTTTCTTGCCTGTGACCATCAGAACTGAGCTGGTGCTAGTTTTCAATCTTGTTGTGAAGCAGCCAGGAGTGGAAGCTTCTCTTTTTGCCATGGGAACCGTGATGCCATCATAGTGTCAGGTCTTTCCTCTGTGACCTCAGGTGGAATCTGCAGTGTGGGCGCCAGGTCTCGGGAGCCACTGTTCAAACTACATGTTGCAAAGTGTTCCGTAAAACCCTCTGTGGAGAGAAACCAACTGTTCTCCAACTGGAGCCTGGAATCACTGAGCAATTCCCACCCGACCTGCCTGATGCTTGCCCCTTCGACCTTGATAACAAGAGCTCTCCCATTTTTTCTTTCATGTCACAAGAGAACTTGTAACCAAGGGAGGCAATGTTCTCAGTGCATCTGAATGCAACTTGTTAGGGTCTGATATGACTTGTCTCAGATATTGACTGATCCCCATAGAGTCAAAGTGCACACACGGTAATGCAAGACACACAAGGAGGTTTTATTGCAAGCTTGAGCCTGGACTGCAACCAACCTCTCAGACAATTGCAATGACTGAGTGGGGAGTGGCTCCAAGGAGGGAGAAAACCCTCTATTTAAGAGACTTCTAGGCATTGACATACAATGACCTGTACGTTATTGGTTACCATTCGAATGGCTGAACATTAGTCTTTCTCTGGTTGGGTCCCATCAATCTATTTGTTTCTCATTCGGTCCTGCCAGAACTGAATGGTCCTAGAGGAAGAAGGGTGGAGGTAAGGGGTGAACTATGCAGGAGATGAGTCGGGGCTAGGCCCCCTTGTCTGTGATAGATAAGTTTTCCAGGCAGCTGCACATTCCTCAGACAAATATCTCTTAACAACCTTGATAAGCACAGGGGCCCAGCAGTCCTGTTTGTCCTGTATTGGCTCTTGAAGGTGCAGTCACAACTGCCTGCATCCTGGTGATTAAGACAGTTAGCTGCACAGATGTCACCCTATTCTCAACAGTCTCTATCTAGCAGGCATCTCAGAATGGGATTTGCCCCACATAAAGATCGGAGCTGGCTTCCAGAATTATCCAAGATGGCTGCTCTGGCTTCCAAATGTGTTGGCAAATGGGGAGCTGCAACTCAGGGTATGGACGTGGTCAGCTGGAGGTGCTGGAGGCAGGCTGTGGTTGGTCAGGCAGGGGTCCTGGAGGTCGGGTGTGTTTTGTGTGTTTGTGAGATTATGGAGGCAGGATACAATCAGTTGATCTGGGGTCCTGGTGATAGGGTGCAGTCAGTTGGTCTGGGAGTCCTGGTGGCAGGGAGCAGTCAGTTGATGTGAGGGCCCCAGAGGCAGGGAGTGATCGGTCAGACTGAGGGATCCTGGAGACAGGGCTCAGTCATTCTGCCCAGGGGTCCTATGGGGCCTGGCTGTTGTCTCAAAATGGTGGCAGTCACATGTAACCAAACCTGCAGGTACTGTAACAGTGAACTTCCAGGGAACAGCAGGCAGCTGGTGCTCCACTGGTGGTTGGTCATCAGTTTGCTAACTGTTGTCGGATGATCGGGAGGTGATCCTCGTGCCTATAAATGCTCTTTATTTATATAAAATTTAATTTTTGTTTTCTGCATTACTAGGTTATGAATACAGGGCATTTTGCCACCAAGCTATATTCCCAGCCCTATTGGTTTTTATTGAGTAGGGTCTCACTAACTTGCCCCAACTAACCTTGAATTTTTAATTCTCATGCCTCAGTTTTCCTATTTGCTAGGATTACAGGCACACACCACCATACCCAGCTTATATGAATATTTAAAAAATAATGCAATTTCAGTAAATATTTCCTGATACTAGATAACACTAAGTGTTTTACATTTTCTCTGAAATAGTTCCTGTTTTCATAAGTTAGTATTTAAGAAATGCATGGAAGAAAGTCACTCATGATATAATATTAAGGGCACAGATAATTTTCTGTTGCTTCAAAGAAGTGTTTCTTGTCAAAAGTCAACTCTGAATCAAGATTGGACATTTTGATAGAACTTTTGAATTTCATCACCTCAGATAGTGGGCATTTCACAACATCTGACTCCTCAACAACAGACCCTCTTCCATGATTTGATCATATGTGAGAGCCCCAATCACCCCCATCCCAATCCTGGCTATTGAAACCAGGGCCTCAAAACTGCCAGTCAAGCTCTGTGACATTGAATTATTTCTCTTTTTTACTTTATTTTGAGACAAGTTCTTGCTGAGTTACTGAGACTGTCCTCAAACTTGTGATACTCCTGCCTCAGCTTCCCATATAACCAGGATTACAGGCATGTGATCCCATTCCTGTTCTCTTGCATTTTCTTATGCCATCACATAAGTGAACTTGCCTAGACAAGGCATGCATGCTTCTGCCCACAACTCATGACCCAGAACTTTTCCATTGGCTCAGTCTGTCTGCAAGAGGACAGGTAATTGTTCATTTTCCAAGAATAAAATCATAAAATCTCTGGAGAATATTCAAACAAGAAGCCAAATTCCAAGGAGGTTATTTATTTTGAGGATCATAAAACTGAAACAGAGATGCACAGGACTGTTCCTTTACTCTCACTACCTTCACGCTTAGTCACAATCTTGGTAAAAACTCTATGAGAACACCAACTTAAAACTGTGCTTAGGGTCAGGAGTGTTAAGTTTTTTCACTAAAGAGAATCAACATAAAAGACAAAAGTTCAAAATATAATTCAAGGTCCTTTCAGTCTAATAATATTAACAATAAAAAACTAAAAGTCATCAATGCACATTGTATCCTCATTTTGCCTCTGACACTGACAAAATACCTTCATTGTGGGCTCTTATGCTCATTAAATCCCCAAAGTTGCCTCTGAATCTCACAAAACACCCTTACTGTGACATCTGCCACTCATATAATATCCTCATTGTGACCATAGGCATTCACATAATACCATCTTGTGGTCACTGACACACACATAATATACTAAATTGGCCTTTGGCCATGATGTAATATCCTCAATATGCCTCTGACACTTAGTAACCTACTGTGACCTCTAACACTCATAATGTCCTCAGTGTGGCTTTTGACATTCAGTATTTCCTCACTCTTGCCTCTGTCCTTCACAGAATATCCTAATTATGGTCTTTGACCTTCACAAAATATCCTAATTCTGGGCTCTGGCAATCACATAATTCCCTCACTGTAGCCTCTGACACTGATGTATTACCTTCATTGTGGGCACTCACACTCATAAAACCACACTATTGCCTCTGAAACTCATAAAATACACTCAACCTGACCTGTGATATTCATGTAATACCCTTGGTTTGACCACAGGCACTCACATAATACACTCCTGTGGCCACTGACTCTCATAATAATAACCTCACTCTTACCCCTGACCTCCATACAACATCCTCATTTGGCATCTTACACTCAAATAAAAGCCTCACTGTGGTCTAAGACACTCTCATAATATCTTCAATGGTGCTTCTAATACTCATATGATACAAATACTGTGCTCTCTAATAATCACAAACTATACTCACTGGAGCCTCTGACACTTATATAATATCCTGAATTTATTTCACCCTCATTGTGACCTCTCCCATGCACATGCCATCAATATGACCTCTGATGCTTATTTCAATTCCTCACTCTCTGAAACTCACATAATAACTTCACTTTACCTTATGAGCATCATTTACTATCCTCACATCGGCTTTGACACTGACATAATATCAACCTATGGCCTCTGAAACTCACACAGTACCTTTCCACGGCCTCTGACACTGATATAATACCCTCATTGTGTACCCTGACAATGATACAATACCCACACTGTGAGTCCTAACACATAGTATTTTAACTTGGTCTCTGAAACTAATATACTCATTGCGACCTTATAAACTTATATAGTATCCTCACTGTGGCCTCTAACACTGACAAAATATAGTTAATGTGACCATGGAAATGCATAATAACCTCACTGTTTTATTCAGATATTTTAGTGCTGTGACTAAAAAGATATAACCAGCACAATTGTAGAGAAGAAAAGGTTTATTTTGGGGGCTCATGGTTTCAGAGGTCTCTGTCCATAGAAGGTCAGCTGCATTCCTCAGGGTTCAAGGGGAGGCAGAACACTATGGCAGGAGAATGTGGCACAGGGAAGCAGCTCACATGATGAACAGGAAGAACAGAGAGGGTTCTCCACTTGCCAGAAACAAATACATACCCCAAAGTAAAGCCCCACTTTCCACCTCCTCTAGTCACACCTTCCAACTCGGTTTTCTCTCAGTTAATTCCTTTTAGGGAATTAAATCACTAATTGGTTTAAGACTCTTACAACCCCATCATTTCTCCCCAGAATATTCCTGTATTGTCTCACATGTGAGCTTTTGGGGGACACCTCACATCCAAACCATAACATTCCACCCCTGGCTCCCAAAACTTTACAATGCAAAACACATTTTGTCCTTTTCCAAGAGTCCTCAAAGTATTAACAGTCCTGAGATTGCTCAAAGTTCAAGTCCAAATTCTTCCCTAAGGTTCACGGATATCTTGTATTTTGAGCTCCTGAAAAATTGAAGGCAATCTACAAGTATCCAATATATAATGGTACAGAGTAAATATTTTAATTTACAAAGTTATGGGCATAGAAAGGGATAGGACTAAAACAAGACTAAAATCCAGCTGGGCAAACAAGTCCTGAAGCTCCACATCTGGCATCTGGGGCACAGGGCATCATGATGCTTTCTTCAAATGACTTGTGTAGTTCCCCCCTCCTGTGGCCTTTTAGGTACAGCCCAAGTAGACTTGTGCCTTGAGTCTGCTGGATTCTTTCAGATTTCCTGGAATTATGTCCCATGTTACTGGCATTTCTTAATCTCAGGGGCCTCCACTGTAGCTTTGACTTCCTCTTCACATCTCTATACTTTGATTTCTCAAGGGTGCCTTCAGGGACTCTGATGCTGCTGCACTTTCGAAGTTGTCCCAGGATTTTCGATAAAATCTTGGTGGAAGCCTCCATGAATCCCTAATTCCAGCATCATGCATTCCTGCAGAACCAGCACCTCATGGTTAATGCCAAGGTTTGCCACCATCTTGAGTAATAGCCAAGTCTCTGGGGACCCTTACTGCAGCAGCCTCTGAATTTCTGGGTGCCTGAACACATTGAAAAACTTCCTAGGCCCCCTTGTGCAAGTAGGGTGTCCCACTGGTCTCTTAACAGAATTTTCATCTTTACTCCCTTGAGACTGAGATGGGTGTGGTCTTGCCAACTCCTGAGATGCCCTCAAGCCATCTTTCTATTTTCTCTAGGCAATGTCTTTAGCATTTCTTTAGGGGAAGTAATGTCTTTAACAACTGCAACTTCCTTAGCCCTAGTTTGGGGCTGGGGAGATAGCTCAGTTGGTAGAGTGTGCTTGCCTTGTAAGCACTAAGGCCCTGGGTTTGATCCCCAGCACCAAAAAAAAACCAAAAACAAAAACAAAAACAAAAACAAAAAAAACACCTTAGCCCTAGTTTTACTCCAGCCTTGCAAGTCCCAATTTTTAAAAATCCTTCTGCTCTGCTTTCTGCTCCTGAATATCACAATAAACTTGGCTAAAAATTGCCAGCAATATCCATGCCATAATTTAGGAATGATTTGAACTGCAATGTCTGCACAATTCATAGTTTTACAAGTCATAGAATATTGGGGCCATAGAAACTAGAAAGGCCATAAAAATACACACGTAATAGATGTTACAAAGATAAAAGAGGTTACAAGATGACAGAGGCACAGGGAGAATGTATGATATGATCTTCATATAGGTTACTCATGCCATGGAGCTTACACAGGTCAGGTCCTTTAGGCTGTTCAGGACATAAGGGTTACACAGTTTATTCTGTTTACACAGTTCATAGAGGTCATTAAAGATACTCATGACATAGAGGCTATGAGGATTTTCAAGGTTCTACAGGTCAAAGAGACTATTTAGATAATTTGAGCCTTGAAAGCACTAGATGCTATGTGGGTCATACAGGTTGAGATTTTCAAAGAAGTTACACAGTTCATAGAGATCCCTCAAGTCATAGATATTATGCAGGTAATAGAGGCTACTCAGGTCATGGGGGCTATTCAAGTTGTAGAGAATATACAGGTTATATAGCTTTCTCTTAGGTAATAGAGGTAAATAGGACCATACACACTACACACTGAATAGGACCTACTAAGTTAATTTAGGCTATTTAAGTCACAGATGATATTCTAGTCTTAAAGGCTCCTGAGGTTGTAAAACATATGCAGTTATAAAAGGTATTGGTAATATAGTACACTGAAGACATAAAATCTCCATAGAACATAGAAGATCCTCAGATCAAGAGGGTATGCAGATCACAGAGATCATTCAGACAAAAGAGGATATGCAAGTCATAGAAGATATGGAAGGAATAGAGGTTATGTTGGTCAGGAAGTTATGTAACTCATAGGTGCTACTAAGGTTGCTCAGGTCATAAAAACTACTCAGCTCATATTGTGGTCTTTGAAGTCATCAAGTTTACTCAGGCTATAACTACTGCACAGGTCACATAGGATACTCAGGCCAAAGAAGTTAAAGAGATTACAGAGTCTATACAGGTCACAAAAGCTATGCATATCACAGATGTTATACCAGTAATAGATACTACTCAGTACCAAGAAGCAACATATTCATAAAGTATTCTCATGCCACAGAAGCACACATGTCAAAAAAACCCAAATATGGGTCATCACCTGACCCAGGACCAAAGGAGGGGGAACACTTTTCACCTGCAGATGCATATGCCGACTTCACAAATGTTTCAGATTAAAACAGAAGCTCTGTCCACAAATCCTTTTATGCCACTAGAGGAAATGCATGGGTAGATATGATTACTACTGAGGATGTTCAACTAAGTCTCCCTTGGGAAGTATATAATGAAAGGGGAAATGCAGGATTTGTTTCCACTGTCATCAGAGCATGTTTACCTATTACTGAAACAAGACCAAAGTTAACCCTTTTTTTAAATGAGCAGCCAATCACAGGGTTATTGGAATTGAGTGCTGATGTTGCAAATTTACCCCTCTCAGTATGGTCTCATGTATGGCCCTTAAAAAGGGCCACCCTGGGGCATAGGAGGTAATAATGAACAGGTGTACTAAATGTTCTCTAGTGTTACAATGCTCTGCCCCTTGCAACACACAGCAAGTTATTACTCATATTCAATCATACATATTCAATCGCAAGTGTCTGCCAAATTGCCTGTTCTGTAGGGACCTCTGTGATTCTGATTGTCGTGACATTAAAATGGAAGTTTACCACTCCTGTCTTGGTAGAAAAGAGGGCAATTGTCTAAGGAAAAGGTGGAAGTCCTGGAGGCCCTCATTCAAGAACAGTTAAAATTGGGACATATTGAACCCTCTACACAGTTCATGGAATACACACATTTTTAACATAAAGAAGGAATCAAGGAAATGGAGGTTATTTCAAAATTTAAGAGAAATTAATAAATGTATACAACCTATGGGTCCACTTCAATGTGGATTTCCTAATCCTAATCTAATCCCTCAGGATTTTTCCTTAGATGTAATAGACATAAGGATTTTTATTTTTAGGAAAGACTATACCTGTCTTTCCTAATGATTGAAGTAAATTTGCTTTCACAGTTCCTGTATTCAATTATCAAGCCTGTTGATAGATATCAATGGACATTTCTTCCTCAAGGTGTGTTAAATAGCCCAACATTATGTCAACATTTTGCAAATAAGGCTCTTCAGCCTTTCTGATGATTGTTAGGGGCAGTTGTGGCTCACCAATAGCTCCCAGAAAAAACACTCTGCAGACACGAGATATCACACAAAAGACTTTATTTATGCAGATGTCTAATGCATTCGCTCAGGGTGAAAAGAAGGGGCAAAAGAGAAAGATGGTGCGTGGCTTCTCCCAGATATTGGAATCTCGTGGGCTGGATGGAACCAATAGCAGAGGAGAATTCTTGCAAGCTGACTGATGAACTAATAGTATGTTAGGACTTAATGTGGGAAGCAGGAAAATGGCCACAGCATAAGCCGGAAATTCCTGTAACGTAAGAGGCAGGCGGAGCACAGATTGACAAGTTGTGTGGAGGCTGGAAATTCCTATAACAGGAGAGGCAGGCAGAGTGCAGATTGACAAGTGGTTGGGAGGCGGGCAAAATGACTGTACCTGGTGGGCGGGAGCGCAGCTTTATACATTACATTCCCCCATTTCTTTTTTTATAAAAAAAAATCTTACTCTCAGTTCTTTATGAAGCCCTCTCTCTCCTTCCTGCCTAGGTAACTGGGGTTGGTTTTGCAGGTGAGATGTAAACAGTTCATTCTCCTTCCAGACTTCCAAAGGCAGATGATTTTCATGGACTTCATTTCCTCGAACTGACTGACCCCTATTTCTACACTAACTGCCTGTCCCCAATTCTGACTTCATTTACCCCTCTAATAGTAGGAACTCCTTCACTGCTGTAGGGAAAAGGGGTGATGACCGATCTGGCTTATTTAAACTGGAAGTGGGGAGAGTGGGGCAAGCAGTGTAGAGTTCCCTTTTAGAAATTGGGTCAATTGAGGGGTTCATGGTAGAAGTCCAGTTGGGAAATAGCAGGTCATAAAGGCAACTGGGGATGGGTGCTTCTATGGGAGAAGAACAAAAAGACGTGAGTACTGAAATGAGATTGATACAATATAAATGTTGCAGAATCTGGAACATTCTAATGCATATTATAAAGATGACAGAAGTCAATAATTGCTCACCAGGGGGTGGAAGAACTGAGAAGTTGTTCCCATAACAAGGTCTAGCAAAGGCTGGGGAGGACAGGCCTTTTTTTGGGAACTTTAACATTGTCTAGGTTATCAGGAATGTAAACACAACATTTAATAGATATACTAGCAAACATAGATTAAGCCTACCTGTGTCTGTAGGCCTTAAACTGACTAAAAACTTCTGACTCTGGCAGTTTCTCTTGATAGTTATTATTATTTTTATATGCTCAAGAATGGCTATATTTTGGTTTTAACTGCTTTGCTAGGTGTTTAAGATCAAGCTGGTCAAAGTGACCTGTTCCTGTCTGTTAAAGAGTCAGCTGAGTTTCCACAGGGGTCACTCATGGAGAACTTATGAGCAGCTTCTTAGCTCCATAGTGCCATTTGGTAAGGCAGGGTCTTTTTGATGATTTGGCTCCCCTTGGAATCATTAGGGATGTCTCCCTTTTTCTATGACCCTCCTCTGCAGCAGGTGCACTGAGTGGCTTTTCCTCTAGTGGCCTCATCAATCTCCTTGGTCAGGAGGTTGTGTGACCCAGAGTTGCAAAACTCCTTGGAGAAATCCTCTTGTTCCCTGGGTTCAGGCAGACTTTAAGGTCAAGACCCAAATATGGACTTTTCTTGACCTCTGTATTTACTCTCAATCTCTAAGTTTGATCTTAACCATCAAGCAATTCAGTCTCACCAGTCATAAAGTAAAAGTACTGGGCTTTAGCTTTAATGTCTATAACTTTACAGTTATTTACCCCCTTTTATTTAATTGGGGTTTACATTATCTATTCTGTAGGTGATGGCTTACTTTTCCAAGTTAATTTATGATGTTTGCTCTTGAAGCAGTACTTCTTCAAAATATTGATCAAGCAACAATTAGAGTTTACATGGAAAATACAAAATGGAATCATCAACAGTAAAATATTCAGTTTGTGCAATAGCTATCTTGAATTTTGGCTGAGTTCCCATTTGAGATCACAGTTTAACAAACATCAGACATTTGAACACAACTTTAAATGAGTTAAAGTCTGGCTTACTTTGGAGCCATTCTTATTATGTAGCAGGGTTGTGAGGCAGAGCCTTATCTCAGGTAACATGGGGTTTTTCAGTGAGGGGCAAAGGAGTATTAGAAAATAAAGGGTTATAAATACAGATTTTGAAAATTAAGCTGAGATCAGATTGAGCTCTCTTCTCTGATGGAAATGCAGATCTAAAGAGTTATGTCAGCAATCTTTATACATGGGCAATGTTAGGTTCCAAAGTTACTGTAAGGTGGGCAGGAACCAGAGAAGGGAGCTGATGAAACACTGGTTATCTAGCATAAGAATTCCTTCCTGGCCAAGAGCTGTGTGCCTGAGATCAATGTACTGTCACAGCAGTACATTGTGGCCCTGCTCAGGAGCACTCCCAGGCACCAGGCATGCCACAACCATGAGGTCATCAGAGACCACAATTTCAGTCACTGTTGTCCCATTTTTGCTACTGCACATTACACTCTTTCTTAAATGTCATTTTACATATACCCTATTTATGACAGGTCCTATAATAGAGCATTAAATGATAGGTATACCATTACAAACAAGTTTAATTTGGAGAACAGCAGCTTGATAAATTTTCTGCTTTAAAGGCTTGTATACCTGGAAAATATGAACACATTTAATATACAAAGAATAATGTTTTAAAGTACATTACTCCATGGAATAGCTTTATAAATTAATCAAATGTCTCTAACAAACACATTTGAGTAATCACTCATCTTATTGTAGAAAAACCAAGATATCAGACAAGTGTTCCAACAGTATTTGACATCTCTTTCCTGTTGAAAAAAAAATCCTAGAAAAATTGATGTTAGACAGTTTATAAACATCAATATTTTACTAGTTTGACCACTTAGAGACTTGTGAGTTACTTTTAAGGACATTTTACTTCTATTAGTTTACCCAATTTAAATTGAACCTCTCTAAATCACATGAATTAAAAATATTTGGATCCATTTTTAAAATTTTAATTTTTATGCATGCTTATATTTAACACAAATCAAAGGCCTTGTAATATTTATCTCCATTGCAGTGTAAGGATGTTCACAAATAACTCTAGGGTTGGATAAAAAGAACTGATCAAAATCATTAACCTAGGTATGTAGGATCAAGATTGTGAGCTCAAAAATACAACATTTCAGAAAATCAAAAGTCCTAGAAGAAAAATGATAATGGTTATTAATTAAAGCATGAGAAAATGAGAAGGAGAGAAAAGTTGAAAGGGAGAAAAGTATTCTGAGTTGTAGCCCAGGAGAAATTTAAAATGGACACTTTTTTCCTTGGGTGTGAAACTGGTCTCCCATTGCGCCTTTCTTCATTTACATTTCAATGTAACCCTTGAGTGAGATCTAAATCTGAAAGGGGCTAATAAGTTTGGAGAGCTTGAGCCTGCAAGGAGAGCCCAGAAGCGAGAAAGAAAAACTTGAAAATAAGGAATAAGTCAAGAGAACGTGCTCAGGTTTTACTCCCTCCACGCCAGCCACCTCCCATAAAGGAGCTAGAATGTGTGCATGAGACCGCATGTTGGGGGGACCTGGTGGGCTGAATGAAGGAGCCAAAGGAGAAACAGAATGAGGCAAAGAAGAGGAATGAACAGGGGCTTCTGCAGTAGGAGGCTTGTAAGGATATGATTCATCAGCTGGGTCAAACTCAGAAGAGAAAGAAGGATTAAAAGGGGGAGGAGAAGCCAAGAGAACGTGTTCAGGTTTTTGAGGAGAGCAGAGATTAGATTTAGCCTGAAAGAAAGGAAAAACACGAAGGGGAAAAGTCTCTTTCCATTCACAAGGTCACCCACATATGTACTTAATTACAACTAGTAAAATTAGGCATATAATTATACTTAGTATAAAGCTAGAATTTAGGGTGTCAGAAACAGACCATTCTGACTTACTATCTAAAGGACATTTTAGCTCTAATTCAGGGAACAGGTGAAGGTGTTTGAGATTGTTTAATAAACATCTCAGGGGGAGTTTGCTAGTGTGGAAGTCCTAGATTCCATGGTGAAGACTGAAACCCACCTAGGTAGTGATCAATGGCATCCCATGACCACGTGTTAGGCTATGAGAAGGTAGTACAATGGTCTGGTCATCACACAGTACCAGTGTCTACCGGGCATTAGTCGAGAGAGTTTGAGGACCTGGCCAGGATTTCAAGTGAGATGAAAAAATATAAAATGAGCCTCAAACCCTGAGAAATAATCTCAGTGCCATAAAATCAGGAATCCACTCAGCAAATAGGACCAACTATAGGGACCAAACGTTGGAGGTACCCCCACACCTTGGCAGTCTTGAGAGCCCCAGATTCAACGGCCGCTTCTCAGATCAGCCGAGATGTGTTTAAGTGGTCTAGGGGACCTGCCTAAGGGGAACTCACCAATATGGAGTTCGGTGTTGCATTCAGAAAACTGGGCATCCAGGTAAATGGAAGGTGAGCCTCTATCTGTGGGCACTGGAGCTATTGGATAGGATTCCGCTTGCTTAGTTAGTGGAAAGACCCATCCCGGGTTTCGGCACCCAGATGTTAGAGGCAGTTGTGTCTCGCCAATTGCTCCCCGAAAAAATGCTCCACAGACATGAGATCTCACACAAGAGACTTTATTTATGCAGGCAGCTAATGTGTCCACTCAGGGTGAAAAGAAGGGGCAAAAGAGAAAATGGTGCGTGGCTTCTCCCAGATATTGGAATCTTGCGGGCTGGAAGGAACCAATGGCGGAGAATTTTTGCAAGTTGACTGATGAACCAATAGTATGTTAGGATGTAACGTGGGAAGCAGGAAAATGGCGGCAGTGTAAGCCAGAAATTCCTGTAACGTAAGAGGCGGGCAGAGTGCAGATTGACAGGTGATGGAGAGGCCAGAAATTCCCGTAATGGAAGAGGCAGGCGGAGCACAGATTGACAAGTTGTGGGGAGGCCGGAAATTCCTGTAACGGGAGAGGCGGCCGGAATGCAGAATGACAAGTTGTTGGGAGGCGGGCAAAATGACTGTACCTGGTGGGCGGAGAGCGACTTTGTATATTACAATGATTATTCCCACATATTCTTATTTATCATTATATGGATGATATTTTCATTGCTGGGCCAATATTTAACAGAAGATACTTTAACTAAATTGCAACACATTGTAATACAATCTGGCCTCCATATGACCACAGAAAAAAATCCAATGACAACTCCCTATTAACTATTTATGACAAAAAATACTCCAATGCTACTCATATTCCAAAATTGAATTTTCCTTCCACATTTTCTTAGTTCATTTGCATCAATTTTTAGGGCATTTAAATTGGGCCCAACCATGTGTTCCTTTAACTACTGATATTCTGTCATCCTTTATTCAGATGTTAAAAAGGTGACATAATCCCACCAGTTTTTTCCAGTTAACTGCTGCACTGCCTACAGCTCTTTGGTGTGTTGATGAGAAATTATCTACAATTTTTATAGATAGACTCCCAACACTCAATGTTTCTTTATCTCTAATAACCTTTACTGGAAAGCCTTATGCCTTCACTGCAGTTGTTGCCATTTATAATCAAGGCTTGAGTATAATAGAGTGGTTATACTCTCTGTTTTAAGAAAGAAATATTCTCTCTTATGATGATACATATGCTCAATTGATTGCAGATAGTCACAATTGCATTTATCACTTGCATCTATCTCTTACATTTGATCTTACAGGAACAGATGTTCATGCACTTTATCTTATGGAAAGACTTTACTTTTACAATATTTACAATTTTCTTTTTCAAGCTATCTTAACAGACTTTTTATCTCCTATTGCTTTCCATGCACTTCTGGATGAACACCTTTCCTTATTGCATCAAGTATCTCATTTTTCTGCTATAATCTTCTCTATTATGATTTCCAATGAGATTGCAGTCTATACTGATGGAGGAAAACAATGGGGTGTAATATTTATATTCATTGATAAAAAATGAACAGATTGTTACACATTGCCTCAAGCTTCTCCTCAGGGGGCCAAATTAATTGCAATTACTTTAGCTCTTTATATGTTTCCCATTGCCTTAAACATCATGACAGATTCTCACTAATTCACTGTCTTAACAAATAATCCCATGAGCAAGTGTATCAATAAAGCCTACCCAAGAGTTAGTCCCCTTACTCAAACACATCTTTCTACATAAATCCTCGACATAGATCTGTACCGAGTCAACCCAGTGCTGGCTTTCACATTCTAAAGAACAGCACTGCCAGTTTCAATCACTGAAGCACCAAGATCTGAGGGCTGAAATATTTTCTTTCTAAACATAGCATCCAAAACAAAGTTTTAAGATGCCAAACTCTCAATAGAAAAAACAAGAATATATATTATTTTAAAACTAAACTTTGCTCACAGCTAGACCCACCTACACAAAATTATATACTTTAAAATAATATTTGCATGACCACAGTTTTCTTACTGGAATCCAAATTAGGCAACTGCAATGTTTAAAGGAAGAGTATGGGACTCAGGACAGTCAATGAGAGCCTGTGATCAGGATACCCTGGAAATACAGCCCAGAGACATTGACTTCTAATCTCAGGTTAGTGAGGGCATCAAAGTAGCATAGGCTCCATCTGCCCTCCTCAGATCCTTGTATTGGCAACTTTGCACTCAGGGCATAGTAATCCTGACAGAAACCCTGGGGCTTAGAAACAACTTGACTGGTCTCAGGTGCAAGTCTGCAGCTCAGATCTGAAGGGCCAAATCACAGTGGCAGGAATCCTTGTGTATGGTTGAGGAATGGTTCCATGCCATTGCTTTATTGGTGATGGGTTTCTCCCAGAGAAATGGGACAGAGACCATGCTTTTTACATGACTTGATCAGTTGCCTCCTACACCATTTCAGTTATTGAGCATGTTTTGACACTTTTGTTCATAATGGAATTTGCTGGGAATTTGCACCATGAACTCAAGGCAGTTCTCTGTGTTGTCACCCTGCTTGCTCCCAAGTGATGCTCACTAGGAGCAGCCCTGTATTTGGGGGAAGTCTCTAACACCTGCAGGTGTTTCTCCTTCTCCTTCACATGCCCTCTCCACAGCCAGCTCTGGCCCCATCCAGCCCAGGATTGCATTGATAACTCAGAACCGAAGTGTTGAGGGTTGTGATAATTCTGTGGCATTGAAAATGGAGACCCTTTCCAGCCATTTTCTATGTCACAGGTGCTGCCCACATACTTGTAGTACCAGTCAAACTTCATTTCCTTTGTGAAGTACTTCATGAAGCATGGATGCAGGATATCCTCTGCGGTGCAAAGTATGTTTGGGATAGAAGTGTACTCTCCTGTAGATGACAGAAAAACACAGATCTCATAAATTAAAATCATAGGTAGTTTGGCACAGCAATTAGTACTGGTAAACTCTAAGAGGAGTCATTACACCAAGGGCTGTAGGATTTGGTTCACCAGAACTTTCAGGCATTACTGGAAAGACACATGACAGCCACTTTTAAAGATGGTGCACCAGTGCTTTTTAAGGTAGAAGAAGTCCAATCTATGACCAGTGTCCCATAATTTATCTGCATTTGAAAAAAGTGCTCTGAGAAAGCATGTCAAACAAAACTATGGTGTCATTATAAACATCAGATCTTTTGATGCTGATTAGATAAAATATCCAAATATCTTTCCATATCTGAATGCTCAAAAAACCCAGAATTAAAAGGAATGAACCACAAAGCTACAGAGACACAGATGCATACTACCTATTCTGCTGCAAGATGCAACATACCTGGCTGAAGAGAAAATATGCTGTATGACCCACCTTTGTTGACATTCTAGAAAAGGCAAAATTATGGTCAGAATAGGAGGTTCACAGGATGAGGCTCAGGAGGGTCCTAAGTGTAGGAGCATCTGTCCACATGGAGTTTGGGGAAAATACCCTCCCTGTATTTGGTTGTGTTCAGAAACTTCTTGACCACTTCTTGTACAGACATTTGTGGAGACTTAATCTTTTAGGCCTGATGGATATTAATTCATAATCTAGCTTCTTTCACCAAGTTAGGTGGGGAACTGAAAGTTGCAAGAGTATATTCAAGACTTGGTTTTCCTCACAACCATTCTCAATCCTGATGCTGCCCTACATACCTAACAAGAATCCTTAAAGAGCAATGACCTTCTTATCACCCCAAACATTCTAGAAGATATAGGGACCAGACCAAATTTGTTTGTTTTTATTATTTTAGATCAAGTAATCTGGAGCAATAATGAGTATATTTCTCATCAAGGAAAAATAAATAATTGCATGGCAGAAGTTATGACCCAGATTTCTCAGTGTTGAGATGAGATCAATCAAAGATAAATTCAGAGTGATACCCAGCATAATGGATCAGAATCCAGGGACTACATATCAATATTTTATCATGTTTAACTTCATATATGCATGGATCATTCCAATTAAACACTGTTACAATTGGGTGGAGCAAGTGGAGGAAAACACACTTATACACATGTTTGCAATTTCAGTATTGTTTGAGGGTCAAGATGCAATGGGCATATTCAGCTGTCAGAAAAAAGATATTAATATCACTCTATAGATGCTCCAGTATGGGTTTCATAATATAATTACAGTTCACAGGACAGCTATTATATCAGTTTTGGATCCTGTAATACAGGTATTACATTATGATCAATAACTTAGGGCAGATATTACATTAGCTTGAGATGCTTTATCATTGATATTATTTTTTTATAAAGGACTACAGGTTAGCTATTATATTTGTTATGGATGCTATAGAACACATCTTCCATCAATATTCAAGGTATATGGAAGCTATTATATTAAGATTAAATGCTGAACTATGGATAATATACTAGTATTAAAACCTCAGGGAGGGGCTGGGGAGCTAGCTCAGTTGGAAGAGTGCTTGCCTTGTAAGCACAAGGCCAAGGGTTCAATCCCCAGCACCAAAAAAAAAAAAAAAAAAAACCCTCAGGGAAATTATATTAGTTGATTAGTTGTACTTGCTACAGTATGAGTATTACATCAATATTAAAGGGCACAGGGCAGCTATCACATCAGTTTGAGATGTCATTGTATAGATATCACATTAGTGTTGAAGGCCACAGATAAATATTTATGTCACAATTAGAAGCTCAAGTATGCATACTGTGTTAGGATTAAAGTCCATATGGTATTTAATGCAATAATTGTAATAGTATCTCATGAATATCTTATTAGTTTAATGACTAGAGTGCAGACATTTTATTAGCTTAAGGTTGTATATTATAAATATTATGCTAACATTAAATGCTACAGAGCACCTGTTTATTAGTTTTAGATGTTATATTGAGTATTAAATAAATATTAAAATTCACAAGGAAGTTTTTATATTGATTTTGGGGTTTATGTAAATGATGTTATATAGTAAGATTAAAGGTCACAGGACATACATTTCATTGGCATTCGAAACCATAATATGGATGTCATATTCATATTTAAAGGTACAGGGATCTAGTATATTAATTTTGGATGCTAGGCTAGGAATAGCACAGTAGATTTAAAGGCTACAACACAGCTTATATACTCATAGTTGATACTATAGTTAGGATACCATATTTGAGTCCTCTGAGTGGTTCTTATATCCATTTTTGATGTTGTAATAGATAAATTACATTAATATTAAAGGGCACATAGCAACTCTTTATCAGTTTTCCGTGCCCTTGTTTGAATATATCAGTTATATTCTGTCACATTTGGGGACCACAGCAGGGATATTGTATTAATATTGAAGTCTACAGAGTAGTTATTATATGTGTTTATATGTTCACTATGAATATAATAGTCATATTTAAGGGACAAGGGAATCTGCTGCATTAGTTTAACATGGTACAGAAAGATTTTTTTTTTATTATTAAGGACCACATAGTAGCAATTACTTTTAAAGGGCATAAGTTTATCATATTCATATTAAGGGTCCCAGGA
The DNA here is from genome assembly GCF_902686445.1 of Sciurus carolinensis. Taxonomy (NCBI): domain Eukaryota; kingdom Metazoa; phylum Chordata; class Mammalia; order Rodentia; family Sciuridae; genus Sciurus; species Sciurus carolinensis. The sequence goes on from NW_025920120.1 coordinate 2,036,253, forward strand.
CCAACAGTTATTTGTTAGGTTCAGATTTTATAGAATGGAAAGCATATTATTATGAATGATCAGAACACATAAATTATAGCAGTTTCTGATGTTATAATATAAGTACAATATTAGTATTGAAAGACCACAGGACAGTTTCTATATGAGTTTAAGAGGTCATATTTTCCATATTATATAAATTTGAAAGGAATCAGGGAAACTTAATTTTGGAGGCAAACTGTTTGATAATATGCTAGTATTAAGTCACAGGGCATCTACTATAATGGTTATAAATGCTAAATATAAATATTATGTTAATAGGAAAGGCCACAGTGCATACTAAGGATATTGTGAGGAATATAGTTTCTATGGTGTGTGCATCTTCTATGAACTTAGTAGCATGTATGACATGAGTAACTCCAACAATCTGTGTAGCAAGTAAAGCATGAATACACAATCATTAGCCTCATTGACATGAACAAATTCTATAACCTGTGTTGCTTCTATGACCTGTGCAGCATCTATGGCCTGAGAATGCTCCATGACAAGTTTAGACTGCATGTTGTAAGTAGTATCCATGACCTACATAAATCTATGTCTTTTATATTTCCATGAATTGTGACACATCCATGACCAGATAGCCAATATGATGTACTTCACTTTCAGTTCCTGAATATTCTAAAGAACTTCTCTAGTACCTATACCTTTAGGAATTATTATGACCTATGTATCATCTATCATGTGTATAAACTCTGCAAAATACATAACCACTGTGTCCTCACTAGCCTTTAAGAATTAAGGATCCCCTCTTTCCCATGAAGTTTGAATGACTCAAGTGTACTTTATAACTTTTTAGTGTCTTTGATCTGAGTACCTTCTATGACCTACCTATTATCTAAGACAATATCTTCTAATTTTTTCATACAATCTATGACTTGTGTAGAGGTTTTGTTGTGCATAATTTAAATAACCTTAGCATCCCCTATGATCCACATAGCCTCTATGACCTTAATAGCCTCTATGAACTGATTATCCTACAGGAATTGAATATCCTTTGTGACCAACCTAACACCAATGAATTGTGTATCTGCAAAGACCTGCATATCCTATATGACCTCATAGCATCTGTGGCATAAAAGTCTCTATTACTTATATAACCTTTATGGCCTGAGTAGCCTGAATGAACGGATCAGCCCTAATACTTAGGAACAGGTAGAACCTGTGTAGCTTTATGACTGAATTTCTTACGTAAACTGCACAGCCGTATGGTCTATATTATCTACATGTCCTCTGTAGAGTACATAGCCTTAAGACTCGAAAACTCTACATTTCAGTAGCCACTCAGATATACCTAGACTGTATGACCAAGTAGACACTATGATCTATCTAGACTCCATGGCCAGTGTAGACTTTATGGACTGGATATCCTAAATTAAATTAGTAGTCCCTTTGATCTGTGCAAACTATATGATCTTTGTAGTCTCTATGACTGTTGTTATGGTTTAAATATGAGGGGTTACCCAAAATATTATGTATGAGAAAATATAAGAATAATTAGAGATAAATTGATTGTATTATGAGAGCCTTAACCCAATCTGTGTATTAATCCACATAGAGATTAAATGAATGATAAATATACACTGGTAAGGTGTGGCCGGAGAAGGTGGGTCATTAGGGTATATGTTTGGTTAACTGTGCTTAGTCTCTGCTTCTTTATATGATACATTGAGCATCTTCCATCCACCACACTCTTCTGCTGTGATGTTCAGCCTCAACTCAAGAACTGAAGAATGAAACCTGATGCGTGTGAACTGAGACCTCAGAAACCATAAGCCCACAAATAAACCTTTCCACCTCTAATTTTTTGTCAGATATTTTAATCACAGCAGAAAGAAAGTTTACTAAAACAACTGTGTATCTTACATGTCCTGAATATCCTCTGTGTGTCCTTATGGCCTACCCATTTAGTACTCTAAGTGATCTTGTAATCAATATAAAATTCATAGCCTTGATGACCAGAGTAGCCTCTATGACCTGAGTAGCTTCTATTATCAGTTCAGTATTTATTGCCTGAATAGTCTCTATTGCCTGGGTCCCCATTATGACCTGAGTAGACTTTATGATAAGAGCAGCCTAAACCTCCTATATTGCCTCCATTACCTGAGTAACCTCTGTGGCCTGAGAAGCCCCCATGTCCTGTGCAGCCTCTGTCATTTGCATTACCTCTATGGCTGATAACCCATTTTGACCTAAGTATAATCAATGACCTGCTTAGTCTCTAGGGTCTGAGTAGCCCCTATTACCTCTGTAGTCCCTAATGATTGAGTACCTTCCACTGCCCACACTCCCCCTAGGACATAAGTGGAATAGGTGAACTGCTTAGCCTTTATGACCTGTGAAACCACTGACTTTGAGCACTCTAAACCTGAGTATAGTCTATGGCCTGAAGAACCTCTATCAGTTATGTAGATTCTATGACCTGCATACCCCTTATGACCTGAGAAGCTTCTAAACATATGTAGCCACTGTAACCTTTGTTTATTTTATATCATGTATAGTCAAAATAACCTTAGTATCTTCTGTGACCTGCATAGCCTTGATGGCCTGAGTAGCCTAAATTAACCTAATGTCTTCTCTGACCTCAGTAAGCACTATTATCTTCACATTCTGCATGGCCTGAGTAGCCTTTGGTATACTAAGTAATCTCTCAACTTTCATTTTTTTAATCACCTTAGTAGCTGCTAAAATTGCAAGGCCTTTATTTCCTGAGCAACCTAAATGTATGACTTTAGTAACCTAAGTGATCTTAATAGTCCCTATGATCTGCCTAGACTTTATGACCTGTATATTCCCCATCAACTTAGTAGTGTATAGGACTATGACCTGAGTAACTTCTCTTGTTTGCATACGCCCTATGACCTGAGTAGAATCTATGATCTGTGTAGTCTTTATGTCATATTTTTCCTGAATCACCTGTATAGGCTCTAAGGCCTGAATAGCCTCTATGAGCTTTGCAATTTCTGTAACCAGCATCATCTTTATAGCTCCAGAAACAGTTGTGCTCTGAGTATCCTCCAGGATCCATGTAGCTTCTAAGATCAAATAGTCTCTATGACTTGCATTGCACTTGTGGCCTAAAATGCTTTTCTCTCTTTCTTTTTTGCTTACGTCTATGAATGGAGTAGACAGTATGAACTGAGTGGTTTGTATGACCAGCAAAACCTCTATTGTTTGGGGAAATCCTAAGTCTTGGTTAGCAGCTATGAATGTCTCAAGTGTGTAAGGAAAACCTTCACACATTCAAGCCCATCAGGAATGCCTATGGAGAGGAGCAATCCACTCTGGTCACTTAGGAAAGTAAACAACTGTCCCCAAATTTACCTAGTGTTAGCAACGGAACCTGTATAGTCTGATTCCTCATGGCACATTGTGATTGGGTTAAAAGTCTATAAAATGTATGGTTTCTCCTGCAATAAATGAGTTTGCAGGTTGCTCGCCACAAGCCTGCTTTTACCCAACTCCTGGGGTCTGGGTTATGGCTCCATTGGCTCTTACCTGTGCCTGAGCTAGCCTGGCACCCTACACTCTGTGACTTTGAAGCCAGTAAACCTGCATAGGTTCTATAGTCTGGAGAGCCACAAGGATCTGTTTAGCCTCTATGACCTGATTAGCCACTATGGCTATGAAACCACTGTGACCTCTGTCACCTTTATGATCTGAGTAGCCTAAATGACTTCTGTACTCTCTGATCTCTGTAGCCACTATGACCTATGTAGCCTTTGTGGTCAGAATAGACACTATATGTTGTGTAGCATAAATGGTGTTAGTAGTCTCTATGATCTGTGACTCTGTGGCTCAAGTAGCCTAAAATAACCTTAGTAGTTTGTAAGGTTTATGAAGTCTCTATGGCCAAGGTAGACTCAATGACTTGAGTTACCTCTCCAATCTGTTGATTCTCTATGATATTAGTAACTCATATGACCTGTAAAGCCTTTATTCCCTGAGTATCTTCTCTGACCTGGATAGCATTTAATGCCTTCATAGCCTAAATTTCTTCAGTAGTCCCTATAACCTCAGTAGTCACTAATACCTTCACTACCAATATGGACTAATTAGCCTCTCTGAACTGTGTAGCCTCTGTGGAATGTAAATCCTATATCATCCAAAGAGAATTATGACCAATTTAGCCTTTACAATCAAAGGAGCCTGTATTTCCTGCCTAGCCTGTATGGCCTTATTAACTTAAATGGCCTTAGTAATTCCAATGAGCATGTAGTATCTATGACCTGTGTAGGATCTACATCCTGAGTGGACTCTGTGTCCTGTCTAGACTCTAAGACTTGAGTAGCCTTTGTGACCTTTCTGACCTCTGTGTCTAATATAAGCTCTACAAATCTCATAGACATTATCATCTCCATATGCTTTATGGCCAACATTACTAGATGACCTAAAAAGACACTATGCCCAGTAACTCCATAGCTTGAGTAACCTCTATTGACTGTGTAGTCTAAGTAACCCAAATAATTTTAGTACCCCATGACAATTTAAATCTTTATTATCAGCATAGTTTTGTTTCTTTTATTACCTCTAGGACCTCTCCAAATTTAATGGACTCAAAAGCCTAAATAAACTTAGTAGCTCTGAAGTTCTGCATAGGCTCTATGGAATGAATTACCTCTATGACCTATATTACCTGTATTTTGTGCAAAACCTCTATGCCATGATAAGTCTTTATGGCCTCTTTAGTTTTTATGATCTTCATAGTATCTAAGCCCTGAAAAGCCTCAATCATTTGTGTAATCTCTATAATCTATATAAAATTAATGGCCTGAGTAGTCTAAGTGATCACAGTATCTTATCTGACCTCTGTAGGTACAACAGTCTTTGTAATTACTAGGGTCTTAGTAGCCTCTATGCCCTGTGTAGCCTCTTTGATCTTTGTATCATATGTTACCTGAGTAACTTGTATGTCCTGACTAGCCTTTATAACTGGAGTAGCGTAAATTATCTCCCTCACCTGTGTGGGCTTATTACCCTTAATGACTTTAGTAGCCCCTATATCTGCATAGTTATTATGATCTGTGTAACTTCTATGATCTCATTAGCTTTTATGCCTTGTGTACCCTCTGTTCTAGTCAGTTCTTTTTGCTACTTTGTCTAAATAATCTGGCCGTCACAATTGTAGAAGAAAAAATGTTTATTTGAGGGCTCACAGTTTCAGAGGTCTTAGCCCATAGAAGGTTAGGTCCATTCCTCAGGGCTCAAGGAGAGGCTGAACACCATGGCAGGAGAGGGTGGTGAAGGGGAACAGCTCCCATCATCAGGAAGCAGAGAGAGAGAAAGTGGGGGACTCCACTCTCCAGATACAAAATATATACTCCATAGCCATGCCCTCATTGAACCACTGCCCCAGTCACACCCTACCTGCTTCCAGTGACCACTCAGTTAATCCCATCTGGGATTTATTCACTGATTGGGATAAGATTCCCACAACCCAATAATTTCTCCTCTGAACCTTCTTCCACTGTTTCACATGAGAGCTTTTGGGGGACACCTCACATCCAAACCATAACACCCTCTTTGACTTATGTAGCCTCTATGATAAGTTTAGTCTCTGTGACCTACAAAACCTGCATTTCCAGAGTAGCCCTAATATATGCAGAGCCTCTATGGCCAGCATAACCTCTATGACCTGCTAGCCTTTATCAACCACAGAGGTATTATGGCAAGAGTAGTCTCTTATCTGCATATTCCCTATGACCTGTGCATTACCTGTATCCTGAATAGCTTCTATGGCCTGAGTATCTTCTCTGGTCTGTGTAGTCTCTGAGAACTGAGAAGAGTTTATGACCTGAGTTTCTTCTAGAACCTGTGTAACCTCTGTGTCCTTTGAAGACTCTATGGCCTGAGTAGATTCTATAGCCTTCATAGCATCTATTTCATAAGAAGAAATTTTTCTGCCTACCCTGTATGACCTTATTTGTGAATATCCTCTGTAACTGGCATGTCTTTTATAACCTGAGTGGCCTAAATGATATTCCTAGCCTGTAGGGCTTTATTAGACTAAATTCACTTAACAGTCCCTATGATTTTGAACCTTGTATGACCTGCATTTCCTTTATGATCTGAAAATCCTCCAATACCTGCATAGCCTGTATGATGAAAATAACCTCTATGACATTGTGCAGCTTCTGTGATCTCTCTAGGCTATATGTCCTCTATAGCCTTGAAGACCTGAATAGACAGTAAGCCCTGGGTAGGATCAAAAAGCTCAGTGACCTCTGTGGTTTGTATAGCCTTTATTTTGTGAATATTTTTTCTGCATAGACTCCATGACCTTCATAGACTTTATGGCTAACCTGGCTTACTATTTGATCACATTTTTTTTCCTGTACATTCTGTGTAGCCTTCATTGTTTCTGTGTCCTGAGTTACCTGTATAAAATATATATTATGATGTACTGAGTAGTCTAACTCAACTAATTAAAATCTGTTACTGCATACTCTCAAAGGATGGAGTAGCCTCTATGTCCTGAAAGGACTCTTTGACCTGTGCAGAATCTATACCTATCTATAGCTGTGTCCTGAGTTACTCATATTACCAATCTACACTCTATTAACTGAGTAGCCCAAGTATTCTGCATATCTTCAATGCACTAAGAAGACTTTTACACCTGTGTAGCCTGTATGAGCTGTGTAGCCTCTATGACCCAAATAGCTATTATGACCAGACTATCTTCCATGACCTCTATAGGGTCTATGAGCTAAGTAGCCCTTATGACCTGTATAAATCTCATGGCTTGTGTAGCATTTATGCCTGGGTAACTTCTGTGACCTGAGAAGACTAAGTAGGCTCTGTCACCAGCATAAACTCTCTAGGACTTTTAAAAGTCTCTATGGCCTATGTAGCTTCTAAGTCCTGAGAACCCTGTTTGACCTATGTAGCTTGTATGACCTGAGTAGCCTCTATGAACTAGAAGGCGTCCTTGGCCTGAATAGTCCCAAGATCTGAGTAACATTTTGTAACTGAGTAGCCATAACTTCTATGACTTGCATAGCATATGTGGTTTGCACAACTTCTATTTCTGGAATAGTCTGACTGGTGTTAGTAGCCTCTATTTTCTGCATAACATGTATGAACTGAATGTCTTCCATGATTTTCATATATTCTATGACTTAAGTGGTTTATCTGACATGAGTGGCTCCTATGAATTATGAAGCATCTATGGGCTGAGAAAAATCTTATGCCTGTGTACCCTCTATGTGCTGAGTAGATCCTATGACCAATATAACCACTAGTATCTCATGCCTTTAAAACTTGTATGGAATGTGTAGTATCTATGACCAGTATAACACCTTGGACCTGTATTTCTTCCATGACCCACACAGCCTTTATGCCATGGGCAACTATCATTACCTGTATCACCTTTGGATGGAACAGCCTGTATGACTGGCATAGCGTCTGTGACTCCTGGCGTTTCTCTGGCACAAGTTTAACAAAGTCCTTATATTCTCCAAGAAGTCCTACATATTCTCCAAGACCTCCAATTCCACAATGGACAAAGTAACTTCTTTAACCTGTGTAACATCTATAAACTATGTTTCTTAAATGACCTGCATAGACATTATGACCTGTGCAATGTTCAGGATATATGTATCTCTATGCCCTATTTAGCCTCTTTGTTGTGTGTCATCTCTATGGCCTTAGAGCTAGGGCCATAGCTTCTATGCCCTGAATAGCCTACATGGCCTTGACCTCTATGAACTACTTAGCCATAGTGACTGTGTAGCCTCTATGACGAGGGGAGCCTTCATGATCTTTGTAACATACATTGCCTGCCCATCTGCAATGACCTGCATATCCTCTATGATCTGTGTAGCCATTGTGACTTTTATAGCATCTATGCCTTAGTAACCTGTAGGACATGAATAGTTCATATAGCCTGATTTTAATCTATGACCTTATTAGCATCTATGGCCTGCACAGCCTGTATGAATCTCATAGCCTTTATGGTCTAAAAAGTTTAATTACTTCAGTATTCACTATGAATTTTCAGATTTTGTGCTCTGAGTATTCTCTGGAACTGTGTGCCCTCTATGACCTTAGTACTCTTTATGACCTGCACAGACTTTATATCCTGTGTCACCTATTATGACCATGAATGGTGCTATGTCCTCTATACCCTAGATGGATTGAGTAGTCCAAATTACTTCTTTGCCTCTATGGCCTTAGTAGACTAAATGACCTTAGTGTACTCTATGACCTCAGTAGCCTGTGTGATCCACAGAACCTATGTGCTTGAGTAGCCCCTATGAACTTTATAGACTTTATGACCCATGTAACCTTTATTGTTTGAGTAGCCTAAATGATCTGCAAGTCTCTATGACTTTATTGGACTACATGACTTTACCCTCTATTAACTGACTAGTCTAACAAGTCTGTGTCAAAAAAGTCTGTACGTCCTCTGTAGCTCTATGGGATTAGTAGATTATATGATCTCTGTATCATCTTTGGTTTATATATTCTTTTTGACTATGAAGATTTTTATGGCCAGTATATCCTCTATGGTCCATGTAGCTTCACTTCAATAGTATCACTTCTATTGCCCATGTTCCTTCTGTGACCTGAGTAGACTCTATAAGTAGTGAAACCTCTTTGACCTGCATAGAATCTATGGAATGAAAAAATTCTATTGCCTGCTCAACCTCTATGACCTGTGTATTTCTTATAACCTGTGTAGCCTATTTGCATCAGTATTCTCTAGAAAAACAGTATCCACAATGACCTTTGAAGTCTATGGCCTGTATAGCCACCATGAACTGCATAAACTCTATGAACTATGTAGCCTTTATGGCCTGAGTATTCTCCATGGCCTGCAGACTTGCTATTAACTGCATGATCTCTATGGCCTGATTAGCCTCAAGTACCTATGTAGTCTTTTTGGTTTGAATAACCTTATGTATTAAGCACTCTGTATGGCTATAGTAGACTTCATAATCTTCATAAACTCTGTGAATTCTCCTATCTCTGTGGCCAAAGTGGTTTCTATGCCCTTGAGTGGACTAAATAGTTTGAATATCATCTTTGGACTGTATAACCCTTAGAGACCAGAGTTGTGTTCTGTAAACTGTGTAGCCACTGTAACCTGCCTCTCTTCTATCAGCAAAGTAGTATCTATAACCTTTATAAGAAACATCTATGATCTGTATAAGTTTTGTGACACAGTAGTTTTTAACCAACATACACTCAATTACCTGTGTAATCATGATGACCTGAGAAAACTAAATGTAGGATAATGGCCTTAGTAACATAAATGACCATTTTATCCATATGATTTTTGTAGCCCCTCTGACTAGCATAGCCTCTATGTTCTTGTAGCCTCTATGGCCCAGGTATCCTCTTTGACCTGAGCAGCCTTTATGGTTGGCACAACCTTTATGGCCTAAGTAGCCTCTTTGACCAGTAAACCCTCTATGATCCCTGCAACCTTTGAGACCTAAAAAGACTCTATGTCCTGAGTAGCCTACAAGCCCTCTATGGCTTGAGTAGCCTCTATGATCTGCATAACCTCTTTGACCTAAGTATCCTCCATGACCTATGAAACCTCTATGACCTGATTAGCCCCTAAGACCTGTGTAATACATATGACCTAAATAATCTCTATTGTCTGCTTACACTCTATACCTGAGTAGTATCTTGTAACTGAGTAGTCTTTCTCAGTAACACAACCTCTCTGACCTGTGTAGCCTCTGACCTGCATCTTTTTTATGGCCTGGATTTCCTTAATTACCAGTGTATTCTCTATGGTCTTAGCAACTTCTATGCCCTATCTGTGACTTATGTATTCTCCATGACATTTATATCATTTATAAATTATATAGCCTACATGTCCTGAATAATTCCAAAAACTTGTGTAGAATTTATCACCTAAAAAACCTCTATTTTTTACTTAAAAATATAGCTTTACTGTAAGCTGATCATACAGCTTGAACTGAGTCAATCTGCAGCAAATATAATCTCTATTACTTAGAAGCATCTAACATCTGCATAAACTCTATGGTTAATGTAGCATCTACAACCTGTGTATTATCCAGGGCAGGTGTATGACTCATTACATGCATAGTTTGTATGGTGTACACAACCACTAAAACTTGTGTTGCCTTTATGGCCTGTTTAGCTTAAATGACCTGTATAATTTCTATGATCTCAAGAACCATTATGACCCATGGTGCCCCTATGATCTACACAACCTTTATTACTTGTGAAGCCTCTGTATCCTGAGTGACACCTAAGATTTATGTAGCTTATATAGCCTGAATAACCTAAATTACCCCTATGGCCTGCAAAGTCTTTAAGTTTTCAATAGTGTCTAACACCATATTAACGTGTATGACCTTCATATTCTCTATGACCTGAGTACATTCTATGATGTGTGCATTATTTATGCCATGAATAGTCTCTATTTCTTTGTAAATTCTATAACTTTCATAGGTCATTTGGACTAAAAAGTGCAAATGAGCTTAGTAACTGATATGATTTTGTATTCTTTGTGTCCTGAGTTGTCTCTGTGACATGAATATCTTTTACGAAGAGAGTATTCTCTATGGCCAGCATCATCACTATGGCATATGTAGCCTGTATGGCCTGAGTAGCCTCTGTGAACTATATCACCTCGATGACCTGGGTATTCTCTACAGCATGCATAGCCTCTATTGCCTGCATGTCTTTATATTCTGAGTAGCCTAGTAGACCTGAATAGCCTCTATGGACTTAGTGGTCTAAATGACCTTAGCATGCCCTATAATATGTATAGGCACTAAGAACTGCATAATCTCTATAATTTGCACAGGGTTTCTGGTCTGCATATACTCTCTGACTTGTACCACTTCTATGGACTGAGTACCAAAATGATTGTAAATCTCATATGCCCTGTGCTGTTTCTGTAGCCAGAATAGCTTCTATGTCTTGCATAGACTTAATGACCTGTGTATCTTCTAAGGTCTAAACAATCTCTATGACCTCTATAACCTTATGAGCTGAGAAGCATAAATTACCTCAATAGGCACTATGAACTTCATAGCCTCCATGAATCATGTAGCCTCCTTGACCTGCATAGGACTCATATGCACAGTAACCTACCTGGCCTGAGTAGTGTCTAGGTTCTGCTAACCTCTGTGAATTGCATACCTCTTTGACTGCATAGACTCTATTATCTCTGCAGACTTTATGACTTTTTCTGCTTACTCTCTGACCTAAGTAGCTTCTTCAACCCTCATAAACTCTGATTTATGCAGCCACTATGGTCTATGTAGCCTCTATCACCAATGTAACCACAGTAACATTTAGAGCCTCCATAATCTGTGAAGACCCCTGTATCTGCATTGCTTCTAAGACCTGAATTGTCATTATAATCTCAGAAGTTCTTATAACCTGCAAAATTTCTATGATCTGTATAATATAATCTGTAATATCTATGTTTTTCATGACCTACCATAGACCTGCATATCCTCTCTGGTCTAAGTAGCCTAAATGAACTGAGTAACCCATATGACCTGTGTAGCATTAATAGTCTGAGTGACCTCTATGGATTGAGAAGTCCTTATGAATTGTGTAAATTCTAGGACATGAGCAGCCTCAAAAAATTGAGAAGGCTTTTATGGCCTGCATTATCTCTACTGTATGAGTAACCTCTATGATCCTATATCATTTATAACCCATGAAGCATCTATTACCTATATAATCCTGACAGCCCTTATGACCTCTACAGGCTTACATCCTATGTAAAATATGGAATTAGTAGCCCCTAAGGACTTGGCAGTCTCTATGACTTGAACAGTCATTATGATCTGGGTATTCTCTGTGATCTGTGTAACCCCTATTACCTAAGTAACCTGTATGACTTGCATATTTTCTGTGTTCTGAAGCCTCTGGTCCAGCATTTCTTGATGACCTGAATAGCTTTTATTAACTGACTATCCTCTGTGTCCAAAGTAGTTTCCATAACCTGAGTATCCTCTATGACCAGCATAACTTTTAGGACCTGCACAACCCCTAAGAAGTGTGAGTTTTATGACCTGAACTGCATAATAAAATTTCAGAAAGGAAAGAATATTATGGTGTGTGCATGACTGGGTCCAAGGATATGAGTTGAATATTAATTAAGCAAGCTCACAGCCCTCCCAGGCAGGGATTTCATGCATCCATCTTCTCAACTAATATTATAGTATTGAAATTACCTTTCTTGGACATATTACAAGGATATTAATTGGTCATACCTTGGTAGCCAGGAACCACAGCAGGGTATTCATCTGTAATAACACTAGGAGAAGCTAGCAAAACATAGGAAAGTTATCACTGAAGAAGTAGGAGATAACCAGGATTACAGTTGTCAGACATAAGTTGCCAGGTGTAATTCCAGGCAGGAAGGATGAAAAGAAATCTAGTGAACGAGAACTGCTTTTCTCAGGGAATTGACATAATCTTGTTCCAGAGAGAAATTATTATGTAAAGCATCCAGATCTGTGTCACAAGTTCCCACAATTTTGAGATCTATACTCTACCACTTTTAGAGCACTGCAATTTCCCAAGGTTAGGCAAATGACTGGATATATTTGTCCCACCTGGGGAAACAACTACTACACTAATGAATTACCTCTCTGGAACACTGGTAGTAGAGAAGCTAAAGTTTCAACAGAGTTAGGGGACAACCAGGATGCAAAATTGCAAAATACAGGTAGCTTAGCATTCATCACCTTAGTTTTCAACAGGTACAACTTTAGGACTTGGGGCTTACTCTTTCTTGGTCATGCTGAAGGAAGAGGTGGATTGGTTCTGGCTGGGATGTCATGTAATGAATGAAGGATAAGTGAGGTAGGCTAAAATAAAATGTTTTAGCACATAATAAAGGAGAATAATGAATTAAAATGCCAGTGGTAGATATCCTGAGACCATTACTGTTCAAACAAGTGAGCATAAAATTTCCAGAAGGTGGAGAAAAGTTTATCATTGGGAGCAAGTTTCTTGGCACCAGTTGGAGTCAGTATTTTAGGTTCACAGAGTGCTACACCCATTGTTGAGTATTTGAATGACAAATTTGGAGGTTTTTGGAGTCTCCTTAAAGACCAGTTTGGCCTATATTACCCAAGTAGCCTCTATGACCTGAGAAGCATCTATGATGTGAAAGAAAGAAATTAAATGTATACAAATAGGTAAAGAAGAACTCAAACTGTCACTATTTGCCAATGATATGGTTCTACATTTGGAATGTCCAAAAACTTCCATGAAAATTCTTCTGGAACTAATAAATGAATTCAGCAAAGCAGCAGGATATAAAATCAATACCCACAATTCATAATGCATTCCTATATATCAGTAATGAATCCACTGAAAGAGAAGTAACACTACACTGTTAATAATCATCTTAAAAATAAAATACTTTGGAATCAATCTAACAAAAGTGATGAAAATTCTCTGTAATTAAAACTACAGGACACCAAAAATAAAGAAATTGAAGATCTTAGAAGATGGAAAGACCTCACATGGTCCTAGATAGGCAGAATTCATTTGATGTTTTCATGTTAATCCCATAATTTTTGAAAGTTCTGTTCATGGATTTTTACCATCTTCTCTGTGTGGTCAACTTTATTTTCAATATTAAATATTTTGTCTTCATTGTCTGAAGTTCTGTCTTCCAAATGGTCTAGACTGTGGGTGATATTTTCCATTGAATTTATAATTCACTAATTTATAATTGATTGATTCCTTCATTTTAAGTATTTCTGCTTGTTTTTTTCACAATCTCTAACTCTTTATTGATCTTTCACTTCCTGTATTTCTCTTTGATTTAACTCTGTATACCATCCTTTACTTTGTAGATCAAATTGACTATGGGCATTCTAAACTTCTTGGACATTTATTCTATTGTGTTGTCAGTGGCTTCTCTTATTGTGGCATCTTGGGTTGTTTGTGGTATTTTGTTCCCTTATTTTTTCATGTTGTAACCCCAGTTGCAGCCAAACCTATTGGCACCTGGCACTAAACCTCCAGGTCCTGGCTGGTGTCCCCAGACAGGGGCAGTGTGACCCAAAATGGTAGTGGCAGCAAACCATTGGCACCCCAAACAAACCCAGGCTCTGGCTGGTGTCTCAAAATGGGTGTGGCTATGTGCAACCAAATCTGACGTGTCCCTGGCAGCAGATTTCTGAACATTGGTGGAAGTGGTAATAGCAGGAATTGGTGGCAGCAGCCAGGGGTACAGCAGCAGCTGCAGACATCGGTGGTGTTGGCAACAGGTGGGAGAACTATGGCAGCAGTGGCAGCAGCAGTGGCTGTGGCTGCAACTGCAGTAGCACCCACAGAGGAGACCTCCAGGTGACTTCCTGGGAGTAGCAGTGGCTTTGGTGACAGCAGAGTCAGTGGTAGCAGGAGCAGCAGCAGCAGCAGTGTATATAGCAGACAGGCATCTGAGGCAGCAATGAGGGCAGCAGTGACCTCTGGGCCATGTCAACTGTGACAGTGTCAACATCAACAACAACACCCAGAGAAAAGACCACTGGGCACCTGTGACAGTGACTTCAGGGGCAACTGTGCCCCAAGAGAAAACTTCAGAGAATTGGCAGCAGTGCCTGTGGCAGCAGCACTCAGGGAAAAAGTGCCTGAGCACTATTGTCCTTCAGTCTGATTGGAGGAGTTTGGGGTTATAATCTATGCAATTTCCTAATTTTAAAATTGGAGCAGCCAAAGGGAATGGCTATAATTAAAATACCTAAAATGTAGTCAATTAAGGCTATATTCTGAAAGAGGATTACCAGACTTTTTATTTCTCACAGTAGCACCTATGGCATGCATAAATTCTGTTACCCATATGGCCTGTATGATGTGCATCTAGTCTATGGCCTATCCTTTGTACCCTGCATAGCTTCTAGAAACTGAGTAGTTTAAAAGACCTAGCATCTTGAACTTATGTAGCCTCTATGATCTTCACACCCACAGTATCCTGAGAAGCAGAAATGACTGTATTATCCCTAATGAACTATGTAATGTGTATAAATCAAGTATCTTAAATAAACATATTAGCCCTTATGACTTCTGTAGCCTCTGTGGCCTGATTATACTGTATGACCTACATGATCTTTATGACTTGCATAATATCTTTGGCTTGAGTAGCCCAAATGTCCTGAATAACTGCTATGACTTCCATACCCAGTATGGACTACTTAACCTCTGCATCTTTCTTAGTCTCTATTGCCTGTGCACCCTCTATGTCCTGATTTAACAAAGTGATCCAAGTAGCCTTTATTACCTGTATATATTCTATGACCTTTGAAACCTCCATGACCTCTGGAATCACTTATTTACATAGAAATATATTTATTGATTTTTGAGATGTAAGCATTCTATAGATATAGTTTGTGACAATTTGAATTAATTTTGCTGAACAGTATGCATGATATGGTGAGAGAGCAATTATTATTTTGTGGATTTGATAACAATTAAAATTACAAACAACACAAAAATAAAAAGAATTGTAAAATGTTTGAAAGATACCTTTAAAATGCTATGGTCTTTATCCTATAAATAAGAACAAATTCATGAATATATATTTATATAAAGAGCATGCATATAATCCAGAATTACTATTGTAATTCTGAGGCAGGGAGTTAATAATTTCAATGCCATCTTCAAAAACTGTGAGAACTGCTCTACAAATATAAATAGAAAGGGGCTTGGGATGTAGAAAATTATTAGAATACCCCTGGATTCTATCCCTATTAAATTCACATGTAAAAAGTTTACATTACTATGTAAATACACAGGAAAAAAAATCAGTCTGGATAAAATATAAAATTCATTTTAAAAAGTATACTATTTATACAATTAAAAGCATATAAAATTTTATTCAATAGAAACAAGAATAAGTGTATCTTAATTCCAACAATGTCCTAATTTGTGAAGTAATGGAAGTTGTCATATATTCATAAAATGTAGACAAAAATAAAACAATGTTATAGGAAGTGAGGAAACCTCTACTACAACATGAAATGTAGTCTATAAAATGATAGAATAAAGGAAAAGAAAGTTTAACCAACCATAGATATGTTATTTACAAATGCTTTCATATCACTACAATCTGCAACTATCACTACATGCCACAGAAAAGCACTTATTGTGAAACTTGACATTAATTTCACAGAAAATTCATAACAAATATTTATTTATAAAGTGCACATGTAAGTGAATTTTAATGAATAATATTAAACTGATTTAGGATATTGATTTATTAAAATGCCTTGACATAGAATTTTCCAAAAATGTGCACATTATCAACTGGAGACCCACAAATAACAGAAAATATTTTAGGTCATGCTGCCACTAACTAGCAAAGGGGAGTTGGATGGTTAATTTAAATGAACTGGGACATCACTGTAGACACAGAAGATTTTAAAGAATTTAAAAACATGATAAACCTAGGACAGTTTATATTCGATTATAACAGAAGAAATAAAATGAAGCTTCTGAAAAATCTTTTCTGCTAGATAACTTCTCCATCAACATTTTAAAGTTTGGCTTCTTCCTTAAACTTTGGGCCTCTCAACTGTGTCTTCTTTTAAGTGTAGACCACAATATTTTATATCACTGAATTACTCCCAGTATCACTTTTCTAGAGTGAAGGATATATAACATACCAAGAAAGGTAGAGATTAAAGACTAAAGGTAATGTCATTCATATTTTATTTATACCAAAAGTGCTATTTTTCTTGAAAGCACAAATCTGAAACACATTCTTATAGAGAAGTTCCCAGAAGATATTCATCAAGGGAAGAAATTAAATAATCATAATTAATTACAAATTATGAAGGGAAGTTATGCATACCCAGGAAGACCAAGTTGCTGTAATTCTCTAGCATCACATCTCTATATAAGTTTTGTTGAGATGGCTGAAGGCATTTCCACTCCTCTTCAGTGAAATCAATGGCCACATCCTTGAATGTCAACAGTTCCTGAAATAAGAATAGGTAAATTAATAGTACAGAGGAGAAGGGAGCAGCCCGAATTTTATCTGACAGTGACTGCAGTGACAGTGGATTGACTGGAGGAGGTTCTGAATGCATCAGGCCTTGGACTGCCCAGAGAACCTCTGTTGAAGAGGTGATTGTCTACTGTTAGCCTGCAGACTGACTGCAGACTGCAAAGTGATCACCAGTTGCCTGCTTTTGCCTAAAAGTTCACTGCCATTGTACCCACAGGTTTTGTTAAACGTGGCTGCCACAATTTTGAGACAATAGCCAGGACCTGTAGGACCTGTGGATGGACTGACATAGCCCCATCTCCAGGACCCTTCAGACCAATTGACTGCACCCTGCACTGGGATGACACCCCACCTCCAGGAGCCCTGAACCAGACAGACCTCTCTGTGCTCCAGGACCCCTTCCCAACCAACCACACCCTATCTCTAGGACACCCAGTCAACCACCCCATGCCCTTAGCTGCAGCTCCCCATTTGTCAACATACTTATAAGCCAGTATGGCCATCTTGGATCATCCCAGAAGTGTAAGCTTCCATCTTTAGGTGGGGCAAATCCCATCTTGTGATGCCTGCTGGAAACTGGAAGTCCATTGTCATGTACCTCTCATGCAGCAGGCTATCAAAGAATGGGAGCTTTGAATAATACATAACTGTTATAGTGCAGCATTTTTTTTCTCCTATTTAAAAAATTGTAAGTTTTGTTTCTTTACTTTTCTTCCTCTATTTTCCTTTTATTTACCTATTTCCTCAGAGTCTTTTTCTCCCTTTTGTCATGCTAACAACCAGCTTCTTTTGAATGCACTTGCACACTTTCTATGATCTAGAACTTCTATATGCTGTTTTCTAATCCCATTAACAGTTACATCCTACACCCCTCCCCATTCTCTTTGTCCTTCATTAGAAACTGCAGACCTTATTACAAATCTATCTGTTACACTGTAGATAATAATTGAATTCATCCTCTCTGTTTACTATGACAATATTGTTAGTGTCTTCAAAGCAGCTATTTGTTTTATGGCTGCATATTATCTATACTGGGTGCTGCTAATGTTGATCTCCCCCTTAAAGAAGATGCTTTGGAAACCTATAGGGTCACTGTAAGCCTATAGGGTAGAAAATGTAACACCAAAGATCTGCACTGCTAGAGGGGAAGATATATGAACAACATGAAAAAACAAGGGAAGAAAATGTTCCAAACAAACCTAGATTCTATAGTCAGAGAACCCAGTGACAAGATGGTAGAAGAAATGTCAGAAAAGGATTTCAGAAAATACATAATTAAAATGATTTATGAAACAAAGGATGAAATGCAGGCAATGAAAGATCACTCCAATAAGCTGTTGAAAGAGCAATTGCAGGAAGGAAAATATCACTTCAACAGAGATAGAGATTCTCAAAAAAAAAAAAAACAGAAATTCTTGAAATGAAGGAAACAATAAACTAAATAAATAATAAAATACCAATAAACTAAATAAACAATAAACTAAATAAATAATAAAAAACCCAATGGAAAGTATCACCAACAGACTACATCATTTGGAAGAAAAAACCTCAGATAATGAAGACAAAATATCTTGAAAACAAAGTTGACCAAATGGAGGATGGTAAGAAATCATAAATGACACCTCCAAGAACTCTGGGACATCATGAAAAGATCAAATTTAAGAATTATTGGGATTGAGGAAGACACAGAGATACAAACCAAAGGAATAAACAACCTATTCAGTGACCTGATATTAAAAATATTTCCCAAAACTGAAGAATGAAATGGAAAATCAAATGGAAGAGGGTTACAGAACACCATATGCACAAAATTACAACAGATACACAGCAAGGCACATTTTAATGAATATGCCTCATATATAAAATAAAGGTAGGATTTTGAAGGCTACAATAGAAAAGCATAAGATTACATATAGGGGGAAACAAATATGGATATCAGCAAATTTCTCAGCCCAGACTCCGAAAGTTAGAAGGGCCTGGAACAACATGTTTCAAACTCTGAAAGAACGTGGTTGCCAACAAAGAATCCTATACCCAGTGCAAGTAACCTTCAGATATGAAGACAAAAAAAAAAATCCTTCTGTGATAAAAGTTAAAAGAATTTACAAATAGAAAGCCTGTGCTACAGAACATTCTCAGCAAAATATTCCATGTGGAGGAAATGGAAAATAGCAAGGTAGGTCAGCAAATGGAGGAACTATCTTAAAGGAAAAAAAAATCAAAAGAGATACCAACTCAAGTTAAAAACCCAAAATAAACCCAAATGACTGGGAATACAAATCATATCTCAATGATAACCCTGAATGTTAATGGCCTAAACTCATCAAAGAAAAGAGATAGGTCGGCAGATTGGATTAAAAAGAAAGATCCAACAATATGCTGTCTTCACAAGACTCATCTCATACAAAAGGACACTACAGACTAAAGGTAAAAGGATAAAAATACCTACCACACACAGGTACTCAGTATAAAAGTGGGGATTTCATTCTTTTATCAGATAAATTGGACTTCAAGCCATGGTTAGTCAGAAGGTATAAAGAGGAAAATTTCATACTGTTTAAGGGAACCATAAATCAGGAAGACATAATTATCATAAATATTTATGCCCTGAAAAACAGGGCATTCATGTACATCAAACAAATCCTTCTCAATTTCAGGAATGAAAGAGACCACAATACAATAATTCTGGGTGACTTTAACACACTGCTGTCACAACTGGATAGATCTTCCAAACTAAAACTAAACAAATAAATCATAGAATTCAATAAAACCATCAATAACTTAGACTTAACAGACATATATAGAATATTTGATTCCTTAACAAGTGATTACACTTTCTTCTCAGCAGCACATGGATCCTTCTCTAAAACAGACCATATGTTATGCCACAAAGCAGCCCTTAGCAAATGCAAAAAAATGCATTCTATCAGATCATAATGGAATAAAATTAGAAATCAATGACAAAATAAAAAAAAACAGAAACTACTTCAACACCTACAGACTAAATAATATGCTACTGAATGAGGCATGGATAACAGAAAATATCAGAGAGGAAATAAAAAAATTCTTAGAGGTAAATGAGATTGATCATACAACATATCAAATCTCTGGGACACCATGAAAGCAGTACTAAGAAGAAAATTCATTGCATGGAGATCATTCAAGAAAATACTAAAAAGTCAACAAATAAATGACCTAACTTTACATCAGAAGCCCTAGGAAAAGAAGAATAGAACAACATCAGAAGTAGTAGAAGACAGAAAATAATTAAAATCAGAGCTGAAATCAACAGAATCAAACAAAGAAAAAAATTCAAAAATTGACAAAACAAAAAGGTGTGTTTTTGAAAAAGTAAACAAAATAGATAAACCATTAGCCACACTAACAAAGGAGAGAGAAAACTCAAATTACAAAAATTTGTGATGAAAAAGGAAATATCATGAGAGACACCACTGAAATATATAACAAAATGAGAAGATACTTTGAAAACCTATACTCCAACAAAATAGAAAATATTGAAGACATTGACAAATTTCTAGAGACATGATCCTCCCAAACTAAACCTAGAGGACACACACAATTTAAACATATCAATTTCAAGCAATGAAATACAAGAAGTCATAAAAATCCTATGAACCAGGAAAAGCCCATTACCAGATATATTCTCAGTCAAGTTCTACAAGACTTTGAAGAAGAACACATTCCAATACTCCTTAAAGTATTCCAGGAAATTGAAAAGGAGGGAACACTTCCAAACTCATTCTATGAAGCAGTATCACTCTGATACCAAAAGCAGAAAAAGACACATCAAGAAAAGAAAATATTAGGGTGATATCTTTGATGAATATAGATGCAAAAATCCTTAATAAAATTTTTACAAATCACATACAAAAACATATAAAGACAGTGCACCATGATCAAGTGGGGTACATCCCAGGGATGCTAGGTTGGTTCAACATCCAGAAATCAATAAATGTAATTCATCATTTCAATAGACTTAAGGTAAAGAGGTAAAGAATTATATAATTATTTCAATAGATGCAGAGTAAGTGTTCGACAAAATAAAACACCCCTTCATACTCAAAGCACTAGGAAACATAGGGACAGTAGTAATATACCTCGACATTGTAAAGGCTACTAATGCTAAGCCCACAGCCAAAATCATTCTTTTTTTGTTTTTTTAGTGTAAACAAATGGGATACATGTTGTTTCTCTGTTTGTACATGGCGTAAAGGCATACCATTTGTGTAATCATAAATTTACATAGAGTAATGTTGTTTCATTCATTCTGAATTTTTTCCCTTCCTCCCACCACTCCCACCCCTCTTTTACCTCTATACAGTCCTTCCTTCCTCCATTCTTGCCCCCCTCCCTAACCCTAACTCTAACCCTAACACGAACCCCTACCATCCCCCCATTATATGTCATCATCCACTTATTTACGATATCATTTGTCCTTTGGTTTTTTAAGATTGGCTTATCTCACTTAGCATGATATTCTCCAATTTCATCCACTTGCCTGCAAATGCCATAATTTTATCATTCTTTAGGACTAAGTAATATTCCATTGTATATATATACCACAGTTTCTTTATCCATTCATCAATTGAAGGACATCTAGGTTGGTTCCACCATCTGGCTATTGTGAACTGAGCAGCTATGAACATTGATGTGGCTGTATCTCTGTAGTAATGCTGATTTTAAGTCCTTTGGGTATAGGCCAAGGAGTGGAATAGCTGGGTCAAATGGCAGTTCCATTGCAAGTTCTCTAAGGAGTCTCCAACTGCTTTCCAAAGTGGCTGCACTAATTTGTAGTCCCACCGGCAAAGTATGAGTGTACCTTTGTCCCCACATCCTCGCCAACACCTGTTGCTTTGTATTCTTGATAATTGCCATTCTAATTGGGGTGAGATGGAATCTTAGGGTGGTTTTGATTGCATTTCTCTTATTACTAGAGATGTTGAACATTTTTCCATATGTGTGTTGATTGCTTGTACATCTTCTTCTGTGAAGTGTCTATTCATTTCTTAGCCCATTTGTCGATTGCATTATTTGCATTCTTGGTGTAGAGTTTTTTGAGTTCTTTATAGATTCTGGAGAATAGTGCTCTATATGAAGTATGGTTGGCAAAGATTTTCTCCCACTCTGTAGGCTCTTTCTTCGCATTGCTGATAGTTTCCTTTGCTGAGAGAAAGCTTTTTAGTTTGAATCTGTCCCAGTTATTGATTCTTGCTTTTATTTCTTGTGCTATGGGAGTCCTGTAGAGGAAGTCTGGTCCTAATCCAACATGTTGAAGATCTGGACCTATTTTTCTTCTATAATCTGCAGGGTCTCTGGTCTGATTCTGAGGTCCTTAATCCATTTTGAGTTTAGTTTCATGCATGGTGAGAGATATGGGTTTAGTTTCATTCTGTTGCATATGGATTTCCAATTCTCCAGCACCATTTGTTGAAGAGGCTATATTTTCTCCATTGCATATCTTTGGCACCTTTGTATAGTATGAGAAAATTGTATTTATTTGGGTTTGTGTCCATGTCCTCTATTCTGTACCATTGATCTACCTTTCTATTTTGGTACCAATAGCCATGCCATTTTTGTTACTATTGATTTGTAGTAGAGTTGAAGATCTGGTATTACGATACCCCCTGCTTCACTCTTTCTGCTAAGGATTGCTTTAGCTATTCTGGGTTTCTTATTCTTCCAGATGAATTTCAAAATTGCTTGCTCTATTTCTGTAAGGTACAACATTGGGATTTTAATTGGAATTGCATTGAGTCTGTATAGCACTTTTGGTAGTATGGCCATTTTGACAATATTAATTCTGCCTATCCAAGAACATGGGAGATTTTCGATCTTCTAAGGTTTTCTTTAATTTCTTTCTTTAGTGCTCTGTAGTTCTCATTGTAGAGGTCTTTCACTTCTTTGTGAGATTGATTCCCAAGTATTTTATTTTATTTGAGGCTATTGTGAATGGGGTAGATTTCCTAATTATTCTTTCCAAAGATTCATCACTTATGTATAAAAATGCCTTAGATTTATGTGCATTGATCTTATATCCCGCTACTTTACTGAATTCACTTATGAGTTCCAAAATTTTTCTGGTGCAATTTCCTGGTTCTTCTAAGAATATAAGCATATCATCAGCAAATAGGGATAGTTTGAGTTCTTTTCCGATTTGTATTCCTTTAATTTCTTTGGTCTGTCTAATTTCTCTGGCTAGAGTTTCAAGGACGACATTGAATAGAAGTGGTGAAAGAGGCATCCCTGCCTTGTTCCAGTTTTTAGGGGGAATGCTTTCAGTTTTTACCATTTAGAATGCTATTAGCCATGGGCTTAGCATAGATGGCCTTTACAATGTTAAGGAATCTTCCCACTATCCCTATTTTTTCTAGTGTTTTGAGCATGAAGAGGTGCTGTATTTTATCAAATGCTTTTTCTGCATCTATCGAAATAATCATGTGATTCTTGACTTGAAGTCTATTGATATGAAGAATTACATTTATTGATTTCCTGATGTTGAACCAACCTTGCATTCCTGGGGTGATACCCACTTGATCATGGTGCACTATCTTTTTAATATGTTTTTGTATGCGATTTGCTAAAATTTTGTTGAGAAATTTTGGGTCGAATTCATTAAGTATATTGGTCTGAAATTTTCTTTCCTCGGTGTGTCTCTGTCTGGTTTAGGTATCAGGGTAATTTTGGCTTCATAGAATGAGTTTGGGAGGGTTCCCTCTTCTTCTATTTTATGGATACTTTGAGAAGTATTGGAATGAGCTCTTCTTTAAAGGTTTTGTAGAACTCAGGCTGAGAACCCATCTGGTCCAGGACTTTTCTTTGTTGGTAGGCTTTTGATGACTTCTTCTATTTCATTACTTGAAATTGGTCTATTTAAATTGTGTATGTCCTCCTCGTTCAGTTTAGGCAATTCATATGTCTCTAGAAACCTGTTGATGTCTTCGAAATTTTCTATTTTATTGGAGTATAGATTTTCAAAATAGCTTCTAATTATGTTTTGTATTTCAATCATGTCTGTTGTGATATTTCCTTGTTCATTCCGAATTTAATGTTTTGGGTTTTCTCTTGTCTTCTCTTTGTTAGTGTGGCTAAAAGTTTATCAAATTTGTTTATGTTTTTGGAGAACCAACTATTTATTTTGTCAATTTTTTGTATTGTTTCTTTTGTTTCAATTTCGTTGTTTTCAGCTCTGAGTTTAGCTATTTCCTGTCTTCTACTATTTTTAGTGTTGCTCTGTTATTCTTTTTCTAGGGCTTTATGCTGTAGTGTTAGGTCGTTATTTGTTGAGTTTTACTTCTTTTATTGAATGTATTCATGAAATAAATTTTCCTCTAAGTACTGCTTTCATAGTGTCCCAGAGATTTTGTTATGCTGATTCTTTGTTCTCATTTAACTCTAAGAAGTTTTTAATTTCCTTCCTAATATCTTCTGTTATCCATTCATCATATAATAGCATATTGTTTAACTCACAGGTGTTGGAGTAGTTTCTGTTTCTTATTCTTTCATTCATTTCTAACTTCAATCCATTATGATCTGATAGCATACAGGTAATGTCTCTATCTTCTTGTATTTGCTAACATTAGCTTTGTGGCATAATATATGGTGTATTTTAGAGAAGGATCCATGTTCTGCTGAGAAGAAAGTTTATTCGCTCTTGGTTGGATGGTATATTCTATAAATGTCTGTTAACTCTAAATTATTGATTGTGTTATTGAGATCTATGGTTTCTTTGTTCAATTGTTTTTTTTTGGAAGATCTGTCCAGGGTGAGAGAGGCATGTTAAAATCACCTAGTATTATTGTGTTATTGTCTATTGGTTTGTGAACTTGAGAAGGATTTGTGTGACATACATGGATGAGCCACTGTTTGGGGCATAGATGTTTATGATTGTTATGTCTTGCTGATTTACACTTCCCTTAAGCAGTATGAAATGTCTTTCTTTATCCCTTCTGAGGGATAAAGCATGTCTCTGTGGGGCTCTTCCACCAAGAAGCCACCTAGGTCCTGGGACCCTGCTCTGCACCTAATCATCTGGCTATGCAGCCTCTCCTCTGAGCAGCCACCTGGAGCCTCGTACAGTTGCTCTGAGTCCCAGTGACATGCCGCACACCACTTCCTCCTGGCAGCCACCCGGTGTTCCAGTGCAGTAGCTAGGAGTCCAAGCAACTCACTGCATGCCTCCTCCTCCCACCAACTGCCCATAGCCCTTGGCAGTCACTCTGAGTCCAAGTGAACCACCGTTCTTCTCCTCATCCTCTGGGCAAGTCTCCTCCTCTGGAACTGCCTGTAGCTATGGTGCAGTCCCTCCGAGTCCAAGCCACTTGCTGCACTCCTCCTCCTTTTCCAGCAGCCCCTCCCAGTGTTTGGGAGTGGTTGCTCTGAGTCCAAACAGCTTGCCACACAGTTCCTCCTCTGGGCAGCCACCCCACCTGGAGCCCCAGTGGCTGCTCCAATTACAAGCGCTGTGCTGAGTGGCCTCCTCTACGATGCTCCCAGTTGTCTGAGTTCAGTGCTCCAGTGGGGAGAGGGTTGTTCATTGGGCAAACTGTACTTCACAAAGTTTCCTGCGTTCCGGGACTACCGTCCCATCTGGGATGCCTTCCCAATGGGAGAGACTCACCCGGCGGCTTTGAGTAGGTCCCAAGTCTCTCATATCTCCTCTTTTGAATTCTGAGTCCTGGAGCAACATGAAATGCAGCCGCCCTCTAGTCCACCATCTTGAAAACCCCCCAACATAATTCTTAATGGATAAAAATGGAAATATTACCTTTTAAAACTGTAGCAAGACAGGAATGCCCTGTTTCACCACTTCTATTCACCATCATTCTTGAAATACTAACCAGAGCAATTAGACCAAAGAAGTTAAATGGATATGAATAGGAAAAGAAGAAATAAAAGTATCTGTATTTGTCAATGACACCATTCTATATTTAGAGGATCAAAAAAATCCACCAAAAAACTACTAGACCTAGTAAATGAATTCAGCAAAATAGTGGAATAGAAAATCAACATACATAAACCTAAAGCATTTTAATTCATAAGCAATGTAATATCTGGAAGGGAAATGAGGAAAACAATTCTCTTCACAGTAGCTTCAAACAAAAAAGTACTTGGGAATCAAACTAATCAAAGAGGTGAAAGATCTCTACAAAGAAAATGATGGACATTAAAGAAAGAAATGGCAGAAAATCTTAAAAGATGGAAAGATCTCCCGTGTTCTTGGATAGGAAAAATTAGTATTATCAAAATGGTCTTACTTCCAAAAGTGTTATACATATTTAATGCAATTCTAATTATAATCCCAATGACATTTATCAAAGAAATAGAGAAAGAAATCATGAAATTCATGTGGAAGAACAAAAGAACCAGAAAAGCCAAAGCAATCCTTTACAGAAGCAGTGATGCAGGAGGCATCACAATAAGAGACTTTAAACTGTACTATAGAGGAAGAGTACAAAAACAGCATGGTATTGGCACCAAAATAGACAGGAATACCAGTGGTACAAGATAGAAGAAACAGAGACATACCCATATAATTACAGTTACCTTATACTAGACAAAGGTGCCAAAAATTTACAATGGAGAAAAGAATAGCCTATTAAACAATGGTTCTGACAAAACTGAAAAGCCATATGCAGTAAAATGAAATCAAAACCCTATCTCTCACCCTGTACAAAACTCAAACTCAAAATGGATCATGAATCTAGGGAGTAGTCTTGAGACCCTTCACCAAATAGAAGAAAAATATTGGCCCAAAACTCCATCACAGCGATGTAGGACCAGATTTCTTCAACAAGACCCACTTAGCACAAGAAATAAAAGTAAGAATCACAAATGGATAGATTCAAACTAAAAAAGCATTTTTCGTCAGCAAAGGAAACAATCAATAATGTTAAAAGAAACCCTACAGAGTGGGAGGAAATCTTTTCCACACATACTTTAGACAGAGCACTAATCTCCAAAGTGTATAAAAGAACTTAAAAAAACACTTTACAAAAATACAGACACCCATCAATACATGGGGCTAAGAAACTGGGCAGACACTTCAGAGAAGATATCGGGTGATCAACAAATATATGAAAAAGTACTCATCATCCCTAGTAATTAGAGAAATGTAAATTAAATTGACCCTAAGAGTTCTTCTAACTCCATTTAGAATCGTTAATATTAACAACACAAGCATAATACAGTTTGGCATGAATGTGGCAAAAAAGGCACACTCATACATAGCTAGTAAGTTGCAAATTGGTGCACCACTGTGGCAAGTAATATGGAGATTTCTCAGGAAACTTGGAATGGACCCTTCATTTGACCCAGCTATCCACTCCTCAGTTTATACCCAAAGGACTTAAAATCAGCAAACTACAGTGTTTGCAGCCAAATCAGTGTTCATAGAAGTTCAAATACAATAGCTACTTTATGAAACAAACCAAGATGGGTCCGTCAACTGATGATGGATAAGAAACTGTGGTATATATACATATGGAATATTACTCAGACCATAAAGAAGAATAAAAGTATGGCATTTGCTGGTAAATGGATGAAGGGTTGGAAAATTAAGCAGGCTAAGTTAATAGGCCAAGCCAAAAACCAAGAACCAAAATGTTGTCCCTGAGAAGTGAATGAGGGATATATAATGAGGGGGGATGGTGGGGAGAAGAATGAAGGTACATTTGAGTGGTTGGTATAGAGGAAAATGGGACAAAATGGGTTGGGGAAGGAAGAGTAGAATGAGACAGTATACACTATGTAAATGTTTTATTACATTAATTGTGTGGCTCTACATTGTGTACGAACCATAGAAATGAAAGATTGTACTCCCATTTGTGTACATGAATCAAAAGTGGGGAATTCTCAAATATAATTGTACAATCATGAATCAGATATTACTGAAATGAAGAATCTGATTCATTTGTTCTGGGATGAAGCTGGGTTTTCTGAAAAATGTAATGATTTCTCTAGCTTTCCAAGACCACAGTGGGATTAGAGAGACTTTGAAAGGTAATGAGGTTGACCACATACAGAAAATATTTACTAGTTGGAATTTGAGTTCAAATATTTTATGGTATTTATTAGTATGTTATTAAAATATCAACTAGCAACAACCCCAGTTGAATATTTTGTTTGTGCTTTGTTTCGTAAATTAAATTATTTAGTTAATATTTAAATAAAAATTATACATATTTATGCAATAAAGTTTTGATATATGTATATGTTGTACTATGTTTATAACAGGATAAATTCTAGCTTTTTGAATAATTGTCATTTTTATTTAATATTTTAGTTTTTTTAGTTCTACATGACAGTAGAATCCATTTTCATGAACTTATACAAGCATGGGATATATCCTATTCTAATTAGAATAACAATTGTTTTGTGGGTGGGCATGATGGTGGAAAGAAAGAATGCACTGTGCCTGGAGGAGGTCAAACTAACAAGCCATTTACAGACACAGATTGATGCTCGCCTTTGCCTCCAAGAGCAGCATGTTACCTGCGGGCACTTTTGTGCTGCCCTTTTTGACCTGGGACACTGGGGAGACTGGGTTACTGTGAAGTGACTGAGAGGAACCAGCTCTGAAGCTCTGTCCAGCCTGCTATACCTGCTGTTTTGATTGGGCCCAGAGCACAGACCAATGCCCTGTGAATCCTGTGCAGGAGTTAGTGCCAGTCAGGACATGAGGGTCCATGCTCAGCTCATGGGGTCCTGCTTCCCAGTTTAGGGGGACAACCCAGGACATTTACTCAGGCCAGTGATGTTGGTGCTGCCTGGTGACTCAGGTAAGTCCTCATAAAATTTTCAGTGCTGTAGATATTTGTTTTTATTATTCTAATACCAGGTGCCAGAGTTAAAATCCAGATGATGCATTTCTCCATCTTACTTGTCTAAATCTCCAGTATACAGAGTCACCATCACACTTTGATCAAGAGAAAATATTTACATTTACTCTCCCACAGTGGATACAGGCCATGACATAAGGATCTCAAGGAAGCAGTAGTGTGAGCCTGTCCTGCCCCCGTTGTTCTTCCTGCTTGCCTCTACCTGATGGAGCACCTCTCAGAGGCATCCCAGATCTGAGTTTCACAGGGAGATATTGTTAAAAAGGACCAAGGAGGTTTTCTGCACCCCACTCTCCTTACTTCTCCTTGGTCCAAGGGAATTTTCATGACTATGCTCACCTGAATTAAATGAAAGAATTTTCTATATCTGACAACTATGGTATGTTTTCAGTTGGACTTATACATTAAAAGAGAGTCCCTAGTAGTGTCCCAAGAGAGAATCATCTAGATAGAGAAACAGGAGCCTAATCTATAGCTCAATGTCCTGGAAGTATGTTAGTCAGAGAAGCAGACAAAAGAAATGGAACTCTCTGGTGCTCACCAGAATACAGAGAGAATATTCCCCTGAATTAGAGTGACCACCATGGGTCCTCAGAGTGGTGCAGAAGGATGAAGTTTGGGTTCTGATTCTCCATGGATGATGGTATTCACCAGAATATGCTCCTTTTCTCCAGCCTCAAGTGTCACCAAAAGACAATTAATGTAATCTTATTTTATGATTTTCAAATATCATGGGATTCTCTCCAATGAGTCATTCTAAATAGAATACATAAAGTTCACACCTAATCCTTAGATCTTCAGATTATAACTTTCATAAGAGAGAAGACACTTGGGAGATGTGATTAAGTTGAAGATTGAGATCTGGAGATATTACTGAATATTCTGCAGGCAACCAACATAAGCATGAAGGTTCATAGAATGATGAGAAAGTATGGAGAGTCAGAAAGGTTTGACTATGGTGAGGGGCATTGAGTGATGAAGGAAAGGGCCAAGAGCAGGGACATGTAAGAATCTAGGAGTTGGGAATGTCTGGATCTAGATTCTGTCCTCAGGGAGAATGCAGTAGGATCACAGCCCTCCTAAAAACCTGCATTTCATCTCAATGAAATTCTGACCTCTAGAACCATGAGGAAACCAGCCTGTGATGCTTTAGCTTATGACTCATGGTGATCTGTGGAGCAGCAATATGGACAGGATACTCTGAGAGTGGCTATCCTATGGTCCATCAATATTCCACATTGCTTTCATTTGGTGTCTATATTGACTAGAGGCAGAGAAACTTTTACCCTAAGAAGAGATGGTACCAGATTTCTTCTAAGGTAGAAAATACTTAGAAAAACATTCTCCCATATGGGATTACTCTTACAGCACCAAAAGGAAGGGAGGGTTGATCTTGCTTTCTTTTCATTGGTCTCCATATTAGGACTATGAATTAGGTTACAGGAGAGAGTGTGTGATGGGAGGACTGAGTTCAGTGTTGGGAGTATGGGACATGAGGGAGGGCTCAGGGAAATGCAAAAATGCCCCCTTGCTCATTTCTGTAATGGAGACAGGTAGAGCTGGGAGGTGTGCAGGCCTGTGTTTTATAGAAGATACTGCAGAAGACCTGATTTGCAGATCAGGTCAGCATGTTTTGGGCAGAGGCAACAGGAGGCTGATTTCCCTGCCATTAGAGTGGATTTATCTCCTCCCATCTCACAGTTCTCACTGTATCTTTGGAAGGATTGTAGCCACTGGAAGCAATAGAGTTGATGTCAGACAGACCTGGGTTGAAATTCAGCCCCAGACCTCACGGACCATGGGACTTTGCTCAACCAAACTGTGTTCTGATGTTTGGGCCCCTCCTCTGTGGAAAGCATAAGAAAGAATATCACATGGTGAACCAGAGGGTCGATCAGTTACCCCCTTGAAATATGATGGTTGTTAAATAAATCACAGAGTTTCTGTGTTAAGTACCTTTGAATATCTCAGATTGAGGACACTACATGAGGTCTAAGTATTCAGATATTATTTTGAACTAGCAGTCATTAATACTTATTCTACAGAAGCAATGTGCCTCAGTACACTCAGAGGTTCATATTTTGTTTTTTCTACCAGAGAATCTTTTAACTTCCCATTTATATTGTGCATTGGAGAGTTGAAGCAGGAATTGACAGTCATTGCCTGAGTCTTACATGTATTAGTTCCAAACATCTGATTAATTAGATTACCAGAAATGTGTGGTGTACAACAACAGTAATATAATCCACCACAATGCTGAGATCAGAAGTCCAGTGTCCATCTCCAGGTGTTTTAGTGTTGGGGCCCCTACAGAGGTGACAGAGGACAGTCTACTCCTCTATCTCTAGTTCTGGTGGCTGCAGCCCCATGACTCCAGTGTCACCCTTTGTCTTCCATGTCCTTTGTCCTTTTGTCCATGTTAATTATTCCTCTTTCTAATGAGAATAGTGGGGCCTGCATCCAAGGCACACCTGGATAATCTCTAATATTTAAATGTCTTAATTTAGTCTGCAAAGGCACTTTTCCCAAAAAGGCACATACACAGCCTTCATGGAGTAGAACATAATGTCATGATAAACACACTTAGTCACAAATCACTAGAAATAAACTCCTAGGTATTACACCCCACCACTCCTGATTGGATTTCCCTCTTCTACTCTCTCCCTAAAGAATAAAATCCTTTCCCTTCCTAACTATATCCAGTCCCACAAAGCAAACTCAGGCTCACACAGGAGGAGCTTGTTCAGGATTGCCTTGAAGACTTGCTCTGTCACTATCATCATGTATTGGGAAGGGACACATCTGAATTGGTCCCTTCCACACCTTGGGGATCAGTTTTATATATAGAGGCCAGTCATGGGGCCATTAATCCCTGGAAACTTACCATTGTTGAGTATCCTCATGCCACAGGGATGACCCACCTCTGTTTTCACCCTAAACCTTCACTCACTGTGAACAATAGAGTGGGTGAGGGTGGAAGGAGTGAAATAATTTACCAACTATACTTACGTCTCTCATGATGAAATTAAGGGGCATTTTTAGTGTTTGAAAAGTTTTAAGTAAGAATATTTTTCTGGTCATGTCCTCGCTCAAGAGATGAAAATATTTCCTCACTTATGAATACCAGGATCACTTGGCTAATGTAAATTTTTTATGAAGCTCCCTAATCTTGCACCAATGCTCTGTTCTCCTTAAAATGTAGTCCCTCATTGTAGATGTCAAGTGAAGATGCTATTTTGAATTCTAACAACCTACCTGTAATGTGGATAATGATGCTAGCTTCTGCAAGGCATTTATATACTAAAAAAAGGTAGAGTATGAGTGTATTTATTGATTTTAATTGTATATTTGTTAACATACAGCTGTACATTTAATGTAGTTCCTTATTATCTGCTCACTATGTAAACTTAACAATTATTTCCCAATGTGAGCCAGACCTGCTAACAGCCCTGGAGATCAAATCTTCACATATGATTCTACTCTCTTTCTAGTAAAATTCTGAGAGTGGCAGTAATATTGATCATGCAGGATCACTCTCATCTGTTTTCCAACTCACCATCCTCTCTGAGAAGCATATTTCTTTAACTGCTGTGATTTCCTGTGTGCCTTACCAAGGGATTTGGAAATCTGAAGAGAAGTCAGTATCCACAAGCCCCAGTAGGCAGATGGATGGATAGAGGCAGGGTTCTGCAGAATCATCAGGTATATGTTGCAGACAGCTGAAGGACCAGAACCTGCCTATTCCTAACTCCATAGTTAGGAGTCCCATGTCTTGAGTACTGGGAGAAGTTGTCAATTAGGGAAACCAGACAATTTTGTTTCTCATATCATCTATGCTGTCAGACCTGCCAAGGCAGATCATGACTATAATGTAGACTCCAATTCCATGTATTAAAGCAGGCCCTGCTTGGAATATCTGTGGTGCCTTCTGTTTTTGCTATATAAATTCAAACTGATACTGCAACTCAAAATCTCAAGTAGCATTGATTTAGGTTATGTTATTAAACTGGAGAAGACATTGTCAGCTGCTCCTTCAACTGAGGAAGAAAAAGGAGAGTGAGGGTGAAGAGGAGCTCCCTGAGCCCTTCTAATAAAACCTCCCAGTGACCTTCATGGTCTGACTGTCTCTTAGAAGTGTTCTCAGCAGGTGGAGGCAGCAGGAGGAGCAACTGGAAAGGATCAGCCTCACAATTCTACTTTCCTAGAAGGTTTATGTCATGGCCTATATCACTGTGGGTGGGGACCTGTAATACTGTTGAGAATCATAAGTGGCAACAACTTCAGCCTGCATGCTGATGATGGTGAGAGTAAATCTGTTTGAGATCCACTGCCACTGAACCTTTATGGGACTCCAGATTGCAAATTGGATGCACAATAAATGAGGAGCTTAGGCACCTTTCCTGGTCTTTGCTGCTACCAGTTCAAACAATTGCTAATGCCCTGACTGGCCAGGCAAGTAATGGTGACTATTTCTCTTTGAGATTTATACAAGGAGTTTGGAGACTGGGTCATCTTGCTGTCTCCTCTGGCACCTGCAATTGAACAACACATGAAAGAAAATATGCACAGAATTAAATGTGTTGTAAGAGGATTTACTTTAAGAATCAGACTGCAATGAACAAATTGGTCTGAATAAATCTCCAGGATTGTCCCTCCCTGCATGGGAGGCAGAGCAGCAGAAGTTCCAGGAACTGAGCAGGGGTCTTCATGTCCATGGTGTCCTGACTGGGAATGACTCCTGCACAGGGTTGAGCAACTATAAAAGTCCTCAGGGCAGTGCACTGTGCTGTGGGCACATGCAAATCAGCAGGTCTGAGCAGGCTGGGCACAGCACAGGGCTCCTCTGTCTCACTCAGCACAGAATGGTAGTCCCCCTGTGTTCCAGGACAACCCAGATAAACTGCTCCTCTCTGGCACCAAAAGAAAGTCTAGTGCCATCTGAGTAGTTCCCATTTTGATCTCATCCAGGTTCAGTGCTTTCTTTCTTTTCTAATGTTTCATCTTTGACAGGGGCTGTCCATTATGGCACAATCCCAGACACTGCAGAACTTGTCACCAGCTACTTTCCTTTACACTTATAGAAATCACTGAGGCCAAAGAAGATTCCTCTTTGCTCTCATTCCCTGATACTCATGATTTGAAGTAAAGAGAAAAGAGAACACTTGGGGAGTCACAATTTATAACAAAGTGTCACCTGCTTTCATTCAACCTCATGACTCCATCTAAGTGACTTTTCTTCTTTTTTGAATGGTCTGGCCAACTACTTCCATCATAGTCATCCAAGATCAGGGATTTTTCTTCCTTCCCATATGAGGAGTATGAACCTCCTTTCTAGCTCAGCTTGTGATTATGAATTACTTGCATTCACTGGATGCTCAGATCATTGCTCTGATTCTCTCTCCTCTAGCAACCCAAGTCCTTGCCTTCAGAAGCAGAGATCTTATCTCTACCAAGTGCCCACTGACTTCTACTTTGTTCCCTAAAACTGTATATTCTACATCTTCAAATACCAGTCAGCTCCTAAGAGAACTCAATTCTCAATGCCTGGTTTAGAATGGTTGGACGAATCAGGGCAAGAGAAGCATATGGAGTTTTAAAGTGGAAGCCCATGGGGAGTCCTGTTGCAGTGGGGTCTTCAGGGTTTCCCCTCATGGGTGTGGTAGTGTTGACCCAGTATGGGGGTCAAAGAGGGGTGAGGCAAGGAGGCATTTGGAGGGATAGAAGTCCCCTGTACAGGTGACATCCCATGCATGAAGCCAAAGACACCCATTCAGGGAGACAAAGTTGATGGTGGCCACAGTGTCAGAATGGAGCATGGGTGGGTTTGTTAGAGGGAGCATGTGCATGGGAGGGTTTGGTGATGATGGCTGCTGGAGATTGGTTTTAAACAGAGGAGTTTTATGGTTTGCATGCGTGGTGTTCCCCAAAATCTCATGTGTGCACAGATTTGCCTATAGGGAATATGTTTCCCCAGGGGCCACAGCACAATCATTCTCTTTCCTGTGAGTATAGAGATCTCTTGCTCTTGTGACGGTTAAGAATGTCACAATAAACTTATTGGTTTAACTCTACATGTGTTCTGATGTTATTGTGTTGCAATTTAACATTATTTTATTATTTTCTCTTAGGTATTTTTATTTGATGTGTCTTGGATGTTGCCACCCACAGAAACAATCCAGGAAGGAATCGAGGTGGACTGGGAATGAACTACTTCTATTATCTTTCTCTGTAGTGGGCTGCTTTCTTGCTTGCTTACTTGTTCACTAGTTTATAGAGGAAGAGAGCTTGCTTAGAGGAAAGAGACTTTGCTTAGAGGAAGAGAGGCTTTGCTTAGAGGAAGACAGGCTTTGCTTAGAGGAAGAGAGGCTTTGCTTAATTTTAGAGGTGCTACACTTTCAGAGAAGCCATTTCTTAGAGGTCTGCTTCTTAGAGTTCTGCTGCTTCTTCTTAGAGGTGCATCCTACGTCCTATCAGAAGTGCTGCTTGTCAGAGGTGCTTCCTATAGGTGTGCTAGAGGCGTGTCCTTAGTTTTGCGTTCTGTGATCTGTGATCTCCTCCCAGGTGAAGAGAATGTCTTATATACACTAAGGCAGCCAATAAGCTTAGAATTAAGTAGCATGGTTGGAGCATGCACCATGGTACCAATCAAGAAAGAATGAGGAACATCTGTTGACCACTAGCACAGAGGAACATTAACTAATAGGCAAAAGGTCATGAGAGATCACGCTGTGCTAACACTAATCATGTGCCACCTCTTGGCCCAATGCCAGCCACCATCTTAGAGCTGCTTAAACATGTCTCTACACTTGGAGAGGTTCTTTTTTGACCTTGTTTATTTGAGGTTCTTTATGATTCCTGTATTTTAATGTCCATGTTATTTCTGTGGTTAGAATGTTTCTATGTCATTATTTCACTGCAAAGTTTCTTAATAACTTTAGTTTGTATTTCCATTTCTCTCTGTCTTACTGACTCTCAAATTTGGTGTGTTGATGTTGCCCAGAAATTTTTTCATATTGTGAATATGGTTTTTTTATTTGCTATGTTTGCAGAGTGAGTAATTAAGTCTTTTTACCCTGTTTTAAAGGTTGAAGTTCTGTTTTCTATTTAATTTAATCTGCTGGTAATACTTTGAATTAATTTTTAATTCAATTATCGTGTCTTTTTTTCAGTAGCACTGATTGGTTTCCACTAGCTCCATTTTTTTTGTTGTGAAGTGTTCTTTCATTTTCTACATTTGATCCTTTAACTATACTTATATTTTATTTATCTCATTGATGTTTAATAATCAGTTTTATAGCATTTCTCTAGAATTTTGCTTTTTTACATCTGTGGTTTCCATTTGGGGGATTGTAAATTTGGGGGTGAAATTGGTTTGCCTCTTTCCTCCTGTTTTTAGAGGATCTGTGTTTTGCTTGTATTGGCTTGAATTATTTTTTCCTTTTTTGCACATTTCATTTGGTATGTACTATCTTTTTTGTTCTTTGAACTTCTCTCTATTTTTCCTGCATAAGCAGATATTTAGGATTTGGAACTGAGATCCCCTTCCAGAAATTCTGCTCATTTATTTTGGGTTTTTGCATCCCCTATTGTTTGTTGATATATTAATGGTGCTAACGTGCATGTGGAGTGAGGTTTGCTGTTATTTGGCTGAGGTGTGAGTGTAGCTAAGCAGCAGGATCTTTACTCTGAAAATTTATAGCATCCCAATCACTTCCCAGTCCCTCTATATGAAAGAGAGGTTAATGTGATGGACTGACAGATCTGGCTCCATGAGAATGTTACAGGCCTGACTCTAAGAAAATGACTAAACAGACTCCATTTTGCTCTGAGACTCCATGTTATGTAGGAAATAAGCTTCTCCCATGGGAACACCACACCTCTGTGACCATCATCAGTTACTTGGTGTGACGTGTTTAATAATACACAATGGCAACTCCTATGTAGTAAAGAATTACTCTCTTTTGATTCCTATTGCTCCTAAACAATGTACCATGTGAACAGTGATTGTGTGGATGTTAGCAACCATTCTTTAG
The DNA here is from genome assembly GCF_902686445.1 of Sciurus carolinensis. NCBI lineage: Eukaryota > Metazoa > Chordata > Mammalia > Rodentia > Sciuridae > Sciurus > Sciurus carolinensis. Next base: position 2,073,152 of record NW_025920120.1, read on the forward strand.
TTTGTACCTAGGTAAGGGTCATTCTGACCCCCCCCTGTCGATGATCTCATGATGTTAATGTGTAATTTTGGATCATAGAACAGACACTTATGATTAATGTAATTTTTGGTATAAGAACCCTACAACCCTGTGGTTGGGGCTGTTCTCCCAATAGCCATTTTTGGGGCATTGTGTGAGATGGTCAGCCGGCCAGCTTAATAAAGACTCTCAAATTTGGACTTCTCAGTGGTGATTGGTCTGTTTTAAGTTGCACCCCATAACATTTGGAGGCCCCAGCGAGATTCTCGCTGCCTGGTGGGCAACCACTGTGCACTGACCTGGAAACTCCTGCAGAGGGGAGAGGCCACAAGTTGCTCCTAGGGGAAGGCCTCTGAGAATGTTCCTCAGCCCAGGCTGCACGGTTGTGGAGCCCGCCCCAGGACTGAACTAAATTTTCTGAGAGAGTCACCTGTTTCTGCACCCCTGGGGACCAGTAAGTCTGTTTCTGGCAGATACATCTGGGGACTCTGAGGAAGGCTGGATACAGCATTACTTCCCGAGTCTGGGGCTGGCAAGACTTGCTCAGTTCCTCTGGTCTGGAATCTGGAGTGGCCACTTGTCTGTGTCTTTGGTATTTTTCTGTTCTGTTTTTGTTTGTCCTTATCTGTTTTTTGTTGCCTTTAAGTGTAAGCATGGGTCAGTCTCCCTCATGTCAGTCATGGACTCACTTCCAGTGCATGTTAACTAATTTCCAGGAATTCCAGAAGAGAGCCAGTGACTATGGAACCGGCTGTAATGTCTTTTCTCTCTCTAAATTCTGAGAGAGAATGACCAACTTTTGAGGTCAAATGGCCCCCTCAGGGGTCCACCAAATTGTCTTTGGACAACCTGAACATCCTGATCAAATGTTTTTAGTCAAATTTGGGTAAAAAGAATGGTTAAAAATGTTTTAGCCATGTTTGCTGAAGCTTATATTAAAATGTAAACTGCTGCCAATAGGAACTTCCAAATATTGGAGTTGGTCCACAAAATGCCAGGCTAAAATTTTGATGACTGCTATCCAAGAGACCAGGAGTTTAGAACAAGACCCCAACCTGAGGGGGCTATCTCAAGGAGACCAATGAAAGATCCCTTGCTGTCTCTTCGGGAAACTCCTTCAGGGAGGGATAAGGCATAACCTTTGTCTATATTCTCTTAATTCCTTTTCATCTTGCACATCAGGATGGAGGCCAAAGACTTTTAAAAGTTTTGTTTTTTGAGTTCATAATTTTGATCTGGTGCACCTAAGTTAATTTTTTATCAGACCTATTTTATCCAATTATAAAGTTTTCTAATGCTCTGTTTCATTCAGAGGCCAGTTTACAAGTTAACTCTCAATCTAATGAGTTTTATAAAATAAGCTATAAGGTCTTTGTCCATCTGTTTATTTTATGTATATGTACACGGTGTATTGTCATGTCTACATATATTTGGTACCAAAATTGACATATGAGCTCATAAATTAAAATTTAAAAAATGGATCCAAATATTTTTGATTCACATGATTTAAAAGGTTTTTAAATTGGGTAAACAAAATATGGCTTTCAAGTTACTAACATAGTTTTGTTTCCAGTTGGTCAAAAAAATAAAATGTTATTTTATAAAATGTCTAATATCCATTGTTTCTAGGTTTTTCTTCAACAGGAAAGAAATGACTGATATGGCTCAATACAATTCTCTGATAACTTGGCTTTTAAAAAAATAACTAAATTAGATAACATATATGAGATTGATCATGGATGTTTGTTATAGATATCTGATGGTTTAGAGAGTTAAAATGCTGTTAAATATAACATCAAGTACTCTTAACTCCTTAAATGCACAGAGTAACATACTTAAAAGTTTTTGGTGTTTTCATAAACTGGTAAATAAAAAAAGATTTAAATTTACTTTGTGTTATCACTGAAAACATGGTTACTAAAAGTCTTAACAGATATTATTCTATATAAAGGGTCCAAAAGTGTCACCTATATTTAAATAGAGTTCTGTAAGTAGCAAAGTATTTCATCAGATGAAAATGGAGTAATTTATCTAAATTCAGAAATTTATAAAGGTTGCTTCAGAATATAAATTTTTAAAAGGGGATCAACAGATAAAACATTATAAAGTTTTAGATATAAAAATATATTTAATAAAAATGTTTCTAGATAAAAAGTCTTTATGTGATAAAATAAGGATGCAGTATGTCTAAGTAAACAACAAGAGTATCTAATAAGTGATTAAAAAGTGTTAATTAAGGGTAAATTTTAAAAGGTTTATGTGTATATAAGTAACACAACAGTTAAAACTATTCGAGGTTTTTTCTAAGGTCAAATATTAATGTACTGATATAAACCAAATTTCAGTCTATGCTAAAATGACTAATAATTCTGAAATATTAATTTACTCTTAACATTGTATCTGTTAAGTTTTATTCTCTAGAACCTAGTCTTAAAAATTGGGAGTTTGTACAATTCTGGTTAAACAGCAACTGTTATTTTAGAGTGTTGTACTACATTACAATGTCTAAATTTCTTTAAAAGTTAAGCATGGTTAATATAAAAACATCAATGCAATTATGATTCTGTTACTCTTTTTTATATATTAAATGTGTTCATATCTTCCAGGTGTATAAGTCTTTAAAAGGTTTAAAAAATCATTTTATCAAGCTGGTGTTCTCCAACCTACAGTTGTAATGGTAATTTTAAACTTATCAGAATGAGAAATTTTATTGGGGATTTATTTATATCATTTAATGTAATGTAACTTGACCCAAACCTTATTTACCTTCTGCACTGGGGTAAGAGGGTAAATGTATTTCTAAAAGATAATGAGAGCCTGATATATTTAAAAGTTAATATTATAAAACAGGAAAAATATTTTGTCACTTTACTGAACAAAAGGAAAGTTAACAGCTCTCTCAGCTTTCTTTGATTCATGTTTTAGGTGTAATATCATACTGTGTTAACTAACATTCATATAGACTTAGGAAACAATACATGTAAACTTTATAAAATAATATTAAAAAAATAAAGATCAGCTTCAGAACTAGACTACTTTACCTAAGATTTATGAAGAGCCCCATCTTACCTGAGATAAGGCTCTGCTTCCTACCTTACTACATGTTACAATGGCTCCAAAATAAGTCAGACTTCAGCTCATAAGTTTATTCTAAAGATTAATTTTTTTATAAAAATTACTGTGATCTCAAACATGGAATATAATATGTACCACAAAATTTAAGATAGCTATTAACAACTAAATATGTTTTTACTGTTTTTAATTCCATTTTGTATTTTCCTTACAACTCTGTAACTGTTGACTGATTAATGTTTTACAGAGGTACTGCTTCAAGAACAATCTAAATTAATTTGAAAAAATAAGCCATCACATTTAGGACAGAAATATAGACCCCAATTTAATAAAAGTTGGTAAATAACTATAAAATCATAAACATTAAAGTTAAAACCCAGTACTCTTACTGTATGCCTAGTGAAACTGACTTGCTGGATGTTTAAGATCAAAACTTAAAGATTGAGATTAAAATAAAGTGGTCAAGAAAATCAATATTTGGCTCTTGCCCTCAGAGTCAGCCTAAACCCAGGAACAAGAGAACTTCTCTAAGAGCTTTACAACTGGGCCACACGACCTTCCATCAGGGAGGTTGATGAGACCACTAGAGGATGAGAAGTCAATCAGTGTACCTACTGCAGAGGAGGGTCCTTGGGAAAGGGAGAAATCCCTGCTTCCAACGGAAGCCACCTCATCAAGGAGACCCTACCTAATGAATGGCACAAAAGAACTACGAAGCTGCTCTCAATTTCCCTGTGGGAACTCAGCTGACTCTTAACAGCAGATAGGAACAAGGTCAATTTGACAAGCTTGGTCTTAAACACCTAGCAAAACAGTTAAAACCAAAACACAGTCATTTCTGGACATTTTAAAAACAAAACAATAGTTATTTTCATGTAACTTAGGATATACACTTGTGTTAGTCCCCAAAATAAATAAAACTGTAGGTAACAAAAAATATTCTTAGACAAAAATGCCAGATAACTATCAAGAGAAACTGTTAGAGTTATAAGTTTTTAGTCAGTTTAAGGCCTACAGATCATCCTAACCTCCAGTACAGGTAGATTTAATCCATGTTTGCTGGTATGATTCTCTAGCCCTGATAACAAAAATAAAGGGATCTCCACTAAACAAAAAATCATACCAGTAAAATATTTTACAAAAATCAGAGACAGTAAGTAACAACTAAATGTTGTGTTTACATTCCTGATAACTCCAACAGTGTTAAGATTACATTCCTGAAAACTCCTTATCCTCTCCAGCCTTGTTAACTTTGTTAGGCCTTTTTATGGTAACAACTCTCAGCTCTTCCACCTCCTGGTAAGAGATTATTAATTTCTATCAGCTTCATGATATTCATTTACATGTTCCAGATGTATTTATTTTGTACTCATGGCTTTTTGTTTCTTTCATAGAACAAGACTTTTACCCCTAGAAGGGAACTTTTTACTGCTTGCCCCACCCCACATTGCCCCCTCTCAGTCGAAGCAGCAAGAGCGTCATCACCCTTTTTCCTTACAGCAGTAAAAAGTCCCTAAAATTAGAGGGGTAATAATAATTTAAAAAAAAAAACAGTCAATATAGATAGGTAAATTGGGTTAAATCACAAAAATAAGGGCAGTTTGGTCCAGAAAGTTGGAGGCAAATGACCTCACAGATTAAAACATTAATGCTTCCAGAGTACTTCCTCCACCCTTACCAAGAACCTGCTTCTGTTCTAACCTGTTGTTAAGTCTCTCTAACAGGTTCAACTTGTGAGAAAACTAGCCCCAAGAGCCACTGATTTCCAACACCCATTTCAGTCAGAAGACTATGTCTACATCAAATTGTTCCAGAAAGGACTATCACCTGGCTGAAATGGAAGGGACCTTACTCACAACATGGGCTCATCACATGTGAGTCAAGACAACAGAAAAATGGACAGCCCTCAGAGGCCCCAACCACCATCTAAAGATAAGACTGAAAAAATGTTAATCTGTTTTTTCTCTTGCTTGGACTACATCAGGAATAACTCTATGCTTAACTGTTCAACTTTTTGAGATTGCCAAATGGGCTAAATTCTGTATACTATTATGAGGGGAGGATAAAAGGAACATATGGGGCTAACATCTGAACAAACAGCCCCTGTCTTATTTCCCCTCCTAGTGGAAATAGGTATAATGGCTCCAGCTATAGGAACCACTACACTGATTACTGGCAATTAGAATTCAAAACTTTAAGTAGACAAACAGATTTGGACTTAAATATGTTAGAGATAAAATCCAGTCTGTTAAGCTAATGGTGTTGCACACTCACTATAATCACCTATACACTACTAATAAATCAATGATTTGATTATGTACAAAAAACAGTGGGGAATGTGATGGACTGACAGATTGGCTCCAGAGAATGTTACAGGCCAGGCTCTAAGAAAAATGACTAAACAGACTCCATTTTGCTCTGATACTCCATGTTATGTAGGAAATAAGCTTCTCCCATGGGAACACCACACCTCTGTGCTCATCATCAGTTACTTGGTGTGACATGTTTAATATATACAATGGCAACTCCTATGTAGTAAAGAATTGCTCTCTTTTGATTCCTATTGCTCCTAAACAATGTACCATGTGAACAGTGATTGTGTGGATGTTAGCAACCATTCTTTAGTTTGTACCTAGGTAAGGGTCATTGTGACCACTTCCCCTCTGTCGATGATCTCATGATGTTAATGTGTAATTTCGATCATAGCAACAGACACTTATGATTAATGTGATTTTTGGTATAAGAATGCCTACCCTGTGGTCAGGGCTGTTCTCCCAATAGCCATTTTTTGGGGCATTGTGTGATTCAGTCAACTGGCCAGCTTAATAAAGTGGTGATCGGTCTGTTCTTAAGTTGCCCCATAACAGTTAAGAAATAAGAATAATGGAAGCAACCAAAAATAACCTTAGAATACATGTCATTTCCTAGTATGAGGTCCCTAAGTTTCATCTGAACAACGTGGTGTGTCAACATTTATTATCAGCACCAAAAATAAATTGCTATGAACTAAATAAAGACATGGAAACATGTTGACTGTTGTCCACTACAGTGATAACCAAAACAATGTGAATAGGGTAGAAATTATATAAACTTCTTTCATAGAGGAATTACAGTTCCTTAAGTGGAGAGAAAATAAAGTAGAAAGGCAAGTTTGAAATATTTCAAAAGTGAACAGAGGGGAATTGGGAGAAGGGTAGCAGATGATGGCAATAAAGAAAAAAATTAAATAACCAGAACTCATGAATAGAGAGGAAAAGGAAACAAGAAAATTTGTTTGTTAGAGGGGAGTGAATTGGAGATTAAGAGGAACTGAAACAGATACAGATAAACAAACAAAAAAAATCAAACCAAATCAAAGCCACATAAAATTTTGCCCCAACAAAGTTAAAACAAGGATAAATAATGATCAGGTAAAACACAATTCAATAAAAGAAAATCAGGTGAATATATGTGTACTTTCAAATGTATCAGTGAAGCAAGAACAGGGACTTGCACACATGCACAATCCACAGAATGGGAAAGAGTGAAAAATTTAATTTTTTTAATTCACATTTTTCAAAAGGGGGATTCTTTTTTTTGGATGTTTTGGGGATTTTTTTTTGCTTGTTTCCCTTCTGATTTTTATATTATTGAGGGGAGGACAATTCTTAATGAGAAATGGAGGACCTGTTTCTGCTGAGGTGTTCAACACTGTTAACAAGGATGACTATCCCTGTTGATGCTGTTGTGCCATTCTCACCTTTCATTTGGGATATATAACCTTTGACCAAGGGATAGGAGTTGTGAATCTGACTTCTGTGAGTTTCTCACATCATGCCAACCCTGGTGACCTGAAACAAAGCTGGTTGCCATAGCTCTCAGCTTCCTGTTTCACAGCACAGGCAGTCTGTACTGGAGATGCTCAAAGTGGATGTACTGCTCCCAGAGTAGTTTTGAGGCAGAGGTCCAAGCAGGTAGTCACAGCTTCCCATCTGGAATACTGAGCTGAGGAGCAGGTAGACAGTGCAGTCTTCCTATACACCAGACCTTGAGAGCTCCCTTTTTGATTTTGTATTATTAGTTTATTGCCTTGCCTTTGCTTGCTTTGGGTTTGGTTGGCTATCTTTTATAGTTTGTCAAGACAAGAAATTGGGTGATTTGTTTAAAATTTTCTTCTTTCTTTTCTAATACAAACATTTAGAGTCCTATATTTACATTACTTTTTTCTATTTCAGTTTTGCCCATAAAGCAACATGATTGTTCTCTCACCTGAGAAGAAAGAGGAGAAACATGAGGACCTGGGGACTAGGTAGAAGTATCACCTTGAAGGATCTCTCTGATTCTGTTCACAGCCTATTGCCTGAAGAAGCTTCCATACTTAATGGTCTTGCTGCAGGAAAAATTTGGTAGAGGTAAAATATTTAAAAACTCTTAATGATATGAAATCATGCCTCCTCAAGCCTACCAGCTGGGGTTTACACCTAGATATGAGCAGTGTGGACAGGCATGAGACTTTCTTTAAGTTCAGGAAATATTGCAAAGTTGAAGGGATTGTAGATATAATTAACACCCCAAGGCAGTTTATTTTGAATCAACCAAAGGGAGATTTTTCTGGATAGGCCTGACTTCTTATGTCAGATTCCTGAAAAAAGGAAGCAAACCCTCAGCCCTGTGGAAAAATTATTTTTATTGGTCTCCTTACTGAACAGCCAAAATGGCTGGAACTTCTGGTGACCTGCAAGATTGACAGTCACCAAAAATCCAGCAGCCTTAGTCACTCAGTTTCTGAGCACGTAATTCTGAGAAACTTTAATGTATTGGAAGGATTTCTTCCAATGAGGATGCAGCCGAGGCAACACTTTGATAGTTATAAGACCCTGAGGAAACACCCAGTCTTACTCTTGTCCACTCTCCTCACTCACAGAAATTGTGAGATCATAAGTTTATGGATTAAAATCATGAAGTGTGTTAATGTTGTGAATCAATAGAAAAATAATAAAATGCCAGGCATGGTGTTTTATGTCTGTAATCCTTGCTACATGAGACTGAGGCAGAAAAATATCAAATTTGGGGCCACTGACAGCACATTAATGATTCTCTCTCTTGAAATAAAAAATATAAAAATGGTTGGAAGGTATCTCACAGGTAAAGCACCCCAAGGTTCAATACCATTAAAGAAAAGGGAGAAAGAAAGAAGAAGAAGAAAGAAAGAAAGAAGAAAGAAAAAAGAGAAGAAAAACTAATGCAGTAATACAATTTTCTGTGTACTGAGACAGGATTATAAACTTGCAAAGTACAGAAATGTGGGTCTGAATTGAGTTCAGTATTTCATCAGGCTATAAGTTTGGCTTTTCCACTCCTTTGGGAAGATGCAGAAGTGAAAGACTTGGTCCACATATGGAAGCCATCATAGAAAAAAATACATGATCATCTCATTAGGAGAAAGGAACTAGTAATAAATCTATAACACAGTGCATACTTTTGGATAGACACAGAGATACTGAATCAAGGCATAAATATAACACCACAATTCTGTTTTTGGAATAACAATGGTAGTCTTCTTTGTGAGCTTGGCAAATAACTGTGGTGAAAAATCTAATATTTTGATGATAATATAAGCCTGGGTCTGAATACTTGACACCAATAATTTCAACTGTTCAAAGTTATTTTATTTTAAATGGTTGAGAAATATTACTTAAAATTTAAAATTACTTTCTGGGCAAAATACAACTGAATCTAGAAAACATATTCAGAAATTTTACCTTGAGATCTTGATTCAGAATGGAAATCATGAAATTATAAAATGTATGGGGTGGGATAAATAGACACATTTATTTAAAATTTTTTAAAATTTTAGATTCAGTTATTCTGTACATGGGAAATCCTAAAGAGTCAACCAAAATTCTCAAAAACTGATAATTGCATTCATCAAAGCAAGAGGATAAAAATATGTGAACAAAAGTCAGTAGTATTCCTACACACCACAGTGAACTCACTAAGAAAGAATAAAAAAAATAATCCCATTCACAATGGAATCAAAACAAAATACCAGGGAATACACCTAGCCAAGAAGGTGAAAGAACGCTACTGATAATATAAACCACTGAAAAAAGAAATGGAAACAGACATAAGAAGACAGAATGACATACCATTTCATGGATTGGGAGAATTAATATCATTAAAATGGCCATGTTATCCACAAAGATCATTAGATTCAATACAATTTTTATCAAAATATCAATGGATTTCTAAACAGAAATAAAAAAAAAACTGTCCCAAAATCCATTTGGAAACATTAACAAAATTCCTGACCACCAAAGCAATGTTGAGCAGAATGAATGTGACCATTCTTGATTTAGAATACACAATAAGAAAAGCAGAATGGATCTGTGTAGGAATAGTCATGATCCAATGGAAATAAAAGAAGGCCACAAATAAACCCACCCATTTAAGCCATATAGTTCTCAAAAAGGAGAAAAAAACTTATGTTGTTGAAGAAAGTTTTTAAAATTAAACTTTATCCTGCAAAAGATTAAAAATTAATCCCAAGAAGTCTTTTTTATTTTTCAGACAAAATAAACTCAAAATGGACCCAAAACCTTAATGTCAGATCTGAAGCTTTGATTTTTTCTCCTAGAGAGAAACATAGGGGAAACACTTCCAGGTACAGATATAGGTAGCAATTCCCTAAGCAAGATGCTGTTGCTGCTCTTCTCGACAAGCGGCAAAAGAAGGGAGCACTACCCATCAAGGCCAGACTGGGAAAGGTAGGACCGACTGACCGCCCGTACCCAGGCCTCCAGTGGAGGACAATCAGACGTCAGGGAGACCAGCCACAGCAGGAACTCATTTATTGAGGAAGTCACACAGCTTTTATGTAGGGTGAAGGCTAGGGGAACCAATCAGCTTAAAGTCAGCAAGTCACGGGGGGTTTCACGCAGGCAAGAGTCCCATAGGACTATATGGCAAGCAAGCTGATCACGTTTGTGGAACTATTGTTAAACAATCCCTGACAGTGGTCCAATTTATTGTCATTAACTTTTGAAACCATCTTTGAGACCTTGATCTTGCTCACCCCCAGGAAGTAAGGAGTCAGCCTGAGTTAGTTAACGTGTCATTAGTCCCAACATATCCCCCTTTTTTGTTTTATTAAGGGTGTGTCTGTCTTAGGTTGCCCATGTGAGGGTCTTACCCATCATGGAATATTACCCTAGCAGTTTGGGGATCTGCCTTACTCGAAGGTGTGCCTGTCTTAGGTTGTCCTCCTCTGAGTATCTTACCCATCATTGACTACCACCTTAGCACTTCAGATGGGCCCTCAGGAGGAGCAGGGATTAAGGGAAAGACACTAACCCCAGTGTCCTGATACAAGTGATCCATGATCCTATAGGGCTCCCAATCATCCTTATGAAGGATGGTATAATGCTGTTGGACCACTATGAGCTGCACAGACTTAGCCTGGTTTTTCAGAAAATGGATAAGCTTATTGATTATTCAAGACCCAAAGGTGAACACAAGAATAATGGTGATTAGTGGTCCCATAAGCGGGAGGAGGTAGGGAGCCACCTGTGAAACCCAGTCCAGAGGAAATTAGAGTGGAGCTCGCTCCTGCGACGTTCCAGATCTTCTTGTAGGTTTTCATTTTATCTTGTACAATGCCAGAGCGGTTGGCATTGAACAGCACTCTTCACCAAAGAACAGGAAAAGCTCTCCTTCTTTCACCATTAGCAGATCCAAACAACAATTTTGCTGGATGACAGCAGCCAAGGAATCAAGTTAGCCTGTAGATCTAAGATGGTACTGGCAACATATTGCATATCATCAATTATTTGTTGAGAAATATTATTATAGAGAGCAAGAGATGTGCTTATGCCTGAAATTCCTGTCCCTACTCCTGTGACACTCCTATCCCTAGTAAGAGGGGTATAATGCTTATTGCCCTTTTTGCTCATGGGTTGGAGTGCTCCACAGATGGTATGGGTAGGGACTGATTATTTGGGAGGATTGTGACCTCTGGGAATAAGAGGGCAAGAGCACATATTTTGTCCAGTTACCAGGGAGCACATTGGATGTGGTCCTCCATAATAAAAGATCGTACCATTTGGGGCAACCAGGGGTATTTGCAGCGGGAAGTGACATTTTTCCTGCATATATTAGAGTTCAAAGACCCATGTCCTCAGTTTGATTAGAGGTTGAGCTAGAAAGAAAACAGGTCACATTGGGGGAGCCAAAGGGGGTTATGTCACTATAGGGGGACAGTATAGGGCAACTGGAGGAGAAGGTTATGGTTTCATTAGGGCTTAGCAGAAGACCCGTGACCCTAAGCAGTCCATTGCAAAAGCAAAGTCAGCAGCCTTCTGCAAGAGGGGGAGTTAGTGAGATTTAAAAGCTAAAACATAGCCTGCAAGATGGCTTGAGTTTCGGGATCAAGGTTGAACTCTCCCCTCGCTCTGGTAAGGCTAAGGGATAAACAGGGAACCTAGGGTTTGGTTCTTCTAGTTTTGTATATCCTTCCAATTTGTTTATCTTGTGCCCAATCTTGAACCCCACCTTTCACTTTGCCCCAGGGAGGCAGGAGGGACCGCACATGTCCTTAAGCTGTTCCACAGGGCATGAAAGTCCAATGCCACTTTTAGACCCTTTGGACTGGCTGGTCCACAGAATTTGTCCCCCATTGTTTTTACATTGAGAGGCGTCTCCATAGCAGTAGGCTGGCATGGAATTATATGTCATTGTACTTGCCTTAGGACAGGGCAGGGGCCCCGAAAGTTTGCTAGGTAGGGGCATGGATTTTTTCCAGCAGGCACTATCCCCTATTTTACCCCACAGTCAGAAGTAGCAACCACTATGGTCACCCACTTACCATGGGGGCCCACTGAGATGGTGTGCAAGATAGTCTTGAGGTATAACTACTGGGTGCAAGGTGAGTTCTAAAGGAGTAGAAGTGGGAAGCTCTTAGGGGGCTCCCTTGAATGATCATAAAGACTGTGAATTGGAGTAGGGATCTCATAGTGAATTAGGGGCTCTCAGTGTGATTAGAATACTTGAGATAAACATCCAAAAATGATGCCTAGGATGAATGTCAGAAGAGAGATTATAAAGTCCAGTAACAATGAGGCAGAGAGTACAAAAGAAGGAATATTATACCTCAAGAGGGTCTGCCAGCACTTATGAGCAGGTCAGGGCCATGCCAGTATCCAGTTAATGGATTCTTCCACTGGACTTCAATCTTAAGGTAAGGCACTTGATTAGCCCAGTGTTGTTGGAAGGCAGTTAAGGGTTGATTTTTTGAAAAATTTAAAATATTTAATGTAAGCATTGCTATTCTTAATTGATCATGGGGGTCATTTCCCCTTTTTTGTTTTATTAGTTGATCTTTTAAAGTTTTATTATGTCTTTCAATTATGGCTTGCCCTTTTGGATTATATGGCATCCCTGTGGTGTGTTTAATATGCCAATTGTTGAAGAATTCTTGTAATGATTTACTTGTAAAACAGGGCCCATTATCTGTTTTGATCTGTTGAGGCAGGCCTAAAATGGCAAAACATTGAAAGAAATGGCTTTCAGCATGCTTGGCCTTTTCACCAGAGTGAGCAGTGGCCCAGCAGGCATGGGAATAAGTATCAATAGACATAAATATATATTATAATTTTCCAAATGGTGCATAATGAGTCACATCAGTCTGCCAGATAATGTTAGGTTTTAAACCTCTGGGGTTTAACCCGGGGATTGGAGAGGTGGAATCTGTAAGAAAGGTAGGCAAGATTTGCAGGTTCTTACAATCTTTTTTAAATCCTTTACGGGGACCAAAGGAAACTTATGATGTAACACTCTCCAATTTAAATGGGTCAGGTCATGAAGGCCTTGGGCTAGTTGTAAGTTCTGTTGAGGTTGGGCCATAGTTTTTGAGGTCCCTGATGTGGCTAACTGGTTGGCCACAGCATTGCCTGTGCAAGGGAGCCGGTAGATTTTGATGTCCTCTTAGATGCTGTCAAATATGGGTTCAGCATACTCCTTTAACAAGACCGTACCTGAGTCATCAAGGGAGTATAGGAGACCAATGTACGTAGCAGGTTTACCACATATAGGCTATCTGAGAAAGGATTCATAGGTTTTTGTCCTTGAGTTAGGGCCATAACAACTGCATATAACTCCTTAAATTGTGCTGACCCCAAAACCGGTTCAAAATGGGTAATCACTTCCTCTTTCACTAATCTGGGGGGGTAAATTACAACAGCAGATCCCTCTTTACTCCATCTGTGAATACATTCACAGCTTTAGGGAGGATTTAGTGAAAAAAATATAGGGAGTGCCCATTTCACTTTGCAAATGAGGACACCCATTTGGTTGACCCATAATGGGAATCAATCTTCCCTAAGAAGCCCTGCAATGCACAGGATACTCTATTGTTATTCCTTTTAACGCATTCAAAATCTTACAGGCATAGGGCACTGTCAAACATCAGGCTCTTTTCCATAGTGCCTAAGGGTGGCATCCTGCCTTTAATTATAAGGTCAGCCAATTGGTCAAGGTGAGCGTAGACCCTAGATGCCCCCCATATGACTGCGTGTATCCATTGAAGGGGCTCTCCCTGCTGAGTTAAGCCTGCAGTGGACAGCTGAGAACCGGGGAGAATCCAGATGCTAAGGGGGTCTTCAGGCTGGTATCGAGCCAACCGGGTAGAGTTAAGGGCTACTTGTATTTTTTGGAGGCTATGCTGATGGTCTTGAGTTAGGGTAACAATGTCTGTAGGATCTTTGTCCTGTAGCAGGTCAAAGAGAGGGAGGATATCCTCCGTAGAGTTAGGAAGCCATGGTCTCAACAATTAAGCTCCCCTAATTTTTTAAATCAACCAAGGAGTAAGAGATTGGAGGAGTAATTGAGGTTTAAGGGGACAAACAGAATCCAATTTGAGCTCAGTTCCCAGTATCTTGAAGGGAGGGACAGTTCACCTTTTCATTAGATATATGTAGTCCTCCTTTCTCCAAAAGGCCTTGGAATTACTTGTATGTGGAGTTAGTTGTAAGGCATCAGTGGCTCCTATAATAATATCATCCATATAAATATACGAGGTAATTAGTGGCCTTTTTTGCATGGGTTGAAGGTCAAACAAAATGTTGACAAAAGGCAGGGCTATTAGCCATGTCTTGGGGTAGAACCACCCATTCATAAAGTTCATCTGCCCTTGGTAATTGGTAGAGGGCACTGAGAAAGCAAACTTCTCACAATCATCTGGGTGGAGTGGTATTGAGAAGAAACAATCTTTGATATCAATAACAAGAAACAAGAGATCTCTTGGGATAGAGGGATCTAGGGAAGACCCCTTAAAGGGGTTCCTACTGGAACCATATGACTATTAATTTTCCTGAGATCTTGAAGCATCCTCCATTTTTCTGATGCTTTTTGGATGACAAAAACTGGACTATTCCAGGGACTTAGAGATGGTCTGATATGACCTAAGGTCAGTTGTTCTTGTACAATATCTCTTAAAGGTTGGAGCTTATTTTGGGGTAATGGCCACTGTTCCACCCATACTGGGTGGCCTGGGAGCCAGTGGAGAGCTGGTGTCATTGAACAGTGGCCTTTAGGATTGGGGGTGTGGCCTTACCCCATGGGGCTGGGACCTTTTGCCTAGGTGCCACAAAAAGAGGGTCCCCTCTGTAAGGTAGCTTGAACTGTTGTTCATATTCCTCCTGCTCAAGGAGGTCATCATACACTGCCTTGTGATCAGTCGTTATACAGACCTTGGCTTCCCCCAAAATATCTTGTCCTAATAGATTTGCAGTAAGACCTGAGGTTACAAGAGGGTGCACGTCTCCCTGGGCACCGTCCACATCCAGCCATTTCAGCCAATCTTTGGTCCTTCTGATTTAATATCACCTCCTACCCCTAGCAACTGGGCCAGGAATCAACCTCCATTGAGGTGGAACTTCCTCCTTTCTTAACACAGTCCTATTTGCTCCAGTGTCAATGAGACAATGGAACTTCTTTCCTGCTTAAAAATGTCCATTTTGGGGGACTGGGGAGACGGCTCAGTCGCTAGAGTGCTTGCCTTGCAGGCACAGGTCCTGGGTTCTATCCCCAGCACCACACACAAAAAAATAAATGTCCATTTTTGGCCTGACCCCAGGGACAATGAGAACAGTCCAATGTACCTCAGAGGGGTTATCAGGGGAGAAACCTCCTTTGTGTGATAAGACTGGAGGGTGCTCCTTGATTAGTTTAAAGGTTTCCCCTCAATGTCAAATTTAGATTTGCAATCCCTCTGCCAATGGAATCCCTTTCTGCATCTTGGGCAAGGCATCTTGGGGATGGGCAGTCTTTGAGCTGAAACCATAGAGTGTTGGGGCAGAGCCTCAGAATGCAACCCCTATGGGGCAATCCCTCTTGAAGTGGCCTGGTTGACAGCAGCCATAACATACTCCTTTGCCCTTAGTTGCAACTGGTGACAAGGCTGCCATGAGAGCCTCAACAAGTTAGGCAGTTTGGGCCTTTAGGGCTGCAACCAAGGACTGAACTGATGTGCTTGAATGCCAATATCTTTGGTAGTCACAATCCACCTTCCCATGGAGTGATCTTTCATCCCTGCACAGGCCAATTTGTGATCAGTAGTCATTCCTTCCCAAACTAACATTTTAACAAATTGATCTCTTAGGGGTCCCAGAGGAAATTTTCTCTGAAGGCTTCTTTCTACCCTTTCAATGAAGGTTGCTAGGTCCTCAGTTGCCTTCTGGGTAATCCCTGTGATGGGGGTTCTGAGGGGCCCTCCTCTAGATTTATCCATGCTGCTAACTCTAGGGCTCTTACTTGTTCTTGATATGGGGCCAGGATGGCAGTCTGTAAGAGGCCAGTAGAGAATTGGTCACTGGACCATGAGACATCCCATAAGTAACCAGGAGGGGTTAGCAGCCTGCTTTTGTTCAGCCTGAGCATGATGTTCTTTATTAAAAAGGCTCACCACCTTAGATAAAAAGGACCAGGAAGGACAGCTTTAATTAGGTTCTTCCTATCCTGAGTGGTGCACTGCTTGTGGGCAAGGCCCTGGAGAATGGTTTCAGCCCAAGGGGAATTGGGCCCATCCTCTGAAACTGCTTCTTTAGTTCCTTTAAATCTTGTGCCTCCCATGGGTACCATATAGCAGGCCGGTTACCCCCTGGGTTTAGCATTTACTGGGAGGCCATACAGGGAGGGAGGAGGTTAGAGTCAGTGAGTTCTCTCCCAGTATAATAAAATGACTGCCAGAAAAGACTTCCCACCATCTGGACAAGATGGTGGCAATGAGCCTCCCCAGGGCGAAGTGGACCCTCGCTATGTGTAGAGGCTGGCTGCCCTCATGGTTCCTTTGATGGGGTGGTAGCAACCATTCCCCAGGTGAGGATGGGCAATAAGAAGGAGGGTGAGGGCTTTCACTGGAGTCTGATGTGGCCCCAGAATCAGGTGTGGCCATGGTCATGTTAGAAGCACCAAAAATGATATCAAAGGGGTCGAAGGGCTCTCCTTTAATATCCTCAACCTTGGGAGGAGCAGACAGAGATGGATTGGGCTCCTCATTAAAGGTCTCCCAATGTTGTTTACTATGTGGCAAGTTTCCAGAAGGAGATGCAATGGGAGGAGTTGGTGGTTCTTTAGGTGGCGGCTCTTTGGGGGAAATTTGGAGCTTTCTATGGGAGGTCCTGGAGAGAAGCAGGCCTTAAGGGTGGATAATGTAGGGTAAACTCCCAATGCGGAATCCTCCCCTAAATTGATTTCCCTCTTCCTAACTAGGTGTTCTACATGATCCCATGTGGACCAGTCAAAAAGGTTTAGCGACCAGGAAGACAAGGGACCACCCAAGTAAAGGTGTCCCAGGCTTTTTCGCCTGTGTATCAGACAACTCAAGGCTCTTACTTTTTGGCATAAACTTAAGAGCCTTGAGTGCAGGGTCATCATATGGGTGTGCATTTGCCCCATCCTTTCAGGGATTGCCCTTACCTCAGAACTTGCTTAGCCCGACCTGCCGGTACTTTTGGTTTTGTAGCTGCTCCTTTGCTTTGGCCACAACTTCTTTGAATCACCCTTGAGGTTCCCCACGTTGGACGCCAAACATTGGGGTCTTTAGCCCCCTTGCTCTTCTCAACCAGTGACAAGGGAAGGGAGCACTCCCCAACAAGGCTAGACTGGGAAAGGTAGGGTTGACTGACCGCCAGCACCCAGCCCTCCAGGCGGAGGACAATCAGACCGTCAGAGAGATCAGCCACAGCAGGAAACTCATTTATTGAGGAAGTCACACAACTTTTATGTAGGGTGAAGGCTAGGCAGGGGACCAATCAGCTTAAGGTCAACAAGGCACCGGGGGTTTACACAGGTGAGAGTCCCATAGGAATATATGGCAAGTACAAGCTGATCACATTTGTGGAACTGTTGTAACCAATCCCTGACAGTGGTTCAATTAATTGTCATTAACTTTTGAAACTGCCTTTCATGCCTTGATCTTGCTTACCCTCCAGGAAGTAAGGAGTCAGCCTGAGTAGTTAACATGTCATTAGTCCCAACATTCTCTCACCTGGGAGGATTAACCAAATGATCTGCTAGACACTAATGATCCTGGAGAAAAAGAAATCACAGGTTTGGGTTACCTAAAAATATCTAAAAAGTCCACCCACCCCACCTTCCTCCTTAAGACTCCAAGATTTTCCACCCTGTGAAAGGGAAAAGCTTTTTGTGACCACTTAAACCAGATACTGCACATGGACTAAATTTTATCTTCCTTAAAAAGCACTATGGAGTCACTGTGTCCTTCAGGAGTCAGGCTGTGGCCTGTGCCCTTTCTTCTCATAGTCAGCCACTCTACTTTCTGTTGATCAACCATATTTTACAACTGAGCTTCAATATAGCTACCTCTGGGTCCCCTCCCAGTGTTGGTGGGGGATAACCAAGAGGGGAGGCTGCTTCCCACCATCCAAGATTCAGCACAACTGCACCAGGAAGAGAGCTGAGTATGGGCAAGTGACAAAATCTAAGTAGTCAAAGGTATGGACCATTTAAGTGCCAAGCTTGTTCCAAGGAAACAGGATTCCAAGGAAGACTGGTCTTGATGGAAAGGGATAGGAGACAACAGAATCTCTTTCCCAACCAAAAATTCTCTTTACTCACTCTGGTTTTACTATTTTGGATAAGAACTTTAAATTTTACAGATTATTTTCATACCAGCTAAAAACTAGAGGAACCTAAATATTAAAGAGGAACAATATGACTGAATCAATTGATACTTTGTTCCACAACTCTTATGCAGACTTAAAGTATGATAGTTTAAAAATAAGGTGGTTTAAGTAACTCAGAAAATACTCAAATGTAAAAAAAAAAAAATAGAAAATTGAATGTATGATGGTATTACTGCTGTGCCATCTGATGATGTACTTTTTGAGCTAGAGTTCTCAAACATATTCAATATAGTGCTGCTGCTAAATTTGTGGGGTGGTGTGCAGAAATATAGACATATGTGACCTGATTAGACTCACTGTCCCCACTTAGAGCCTCAGAACTGCCTGGGGCACCCACTCTCTCCTGCAAACCCTACACAGCTGCACTGGGAACTAATATTAGGAGCTCATCTAGGTGTGCCTAGCCTGTTCCTATTTCATGGAAGGTGCCATGCCAAGAATAATGGCACTGGAGATTGTAGAATCCAAGACATTTTGAGGGTTTTCCCCCTAAATATTCAGAATTGAATAAACATTCCCATGGAACTGAATGTGTCAAGTTGCTGGGCATTGAGCCCTGACCCTGACCTCAGGAATTTTAACATCCAGGGTGAATATTCACAAGTGAATCTTTTGCTTCTGACTGTCCTCTAGCATTGTAAGGGAATTCAAGGTTGCCAGACTATCCTGTCCATCACTGCTGCAGTTCTCTGAGTCTTTTCCTCCCTCCCTCTGCTGCCTGACCCCCCTCAGCAGGACCCCACAAGGGAGTTCCTACATTACACTGTTCAAGGTCATATGTTGATATGCTGTTTGTTAACACTAAGATGAAACTAAGCCCTGGTCCCCTTACTGTCTTTACTTCTTTTTTAAATTTATTTTTATTGTAAACAAATGAAATACATGTTGTTTCTGTTTGTACATGAAGTAAAGGCATACCATTTATGTAATCATACAATTACATAGGGTAATGGTGTTTGATTCATTCTGTTATTTTTCCCTTTCCCCCACCACTCCCACCCCTCTTTCACTCTACACAGTCCCTACTTTCTCCATTCTTGCTCCCTCCCAATCCCCCATTATGTCATCATCAGCTTATTAGCAAGAACATTCATCCTTTGTTTTTTTGAGATTGGCTTATCTCAGCATGATATTCTCCAATTTCATCCATTTTGCTGCAAATGCCATAATTTTATTATTCTTTATGGCTGAGTAATATTCCATTATATATATCACAGTTTCTTTATCCATTCATCAACTGATGGAAATCTAGGTTGGTTCCACAATCTGGCTATTGTTAATTGAGCAGCTATGAACATCTATGTGACTGTATCTCTGTAGTATACTAATTTTAAGCCCTTTGGATATAGGCCAAGTTGTGGGATAGATGGGTCAAATGGTGGTTCCATTCCAATATTTCTGAGGAATCTCCACACTGCTTTCCAGAGTGGCTGCACTAATTTGCAACCCCACCAGCAATGTATGAGTGTACCTTTTTACCCACATCCTCGCCAACACCTATTGTTGCTTGTATTCTTGATAATCACCATTCTAATTGGGGTTGAGATGGAATCTTACGTAGTTTGACTTGCATTCTCTCATTACTAGAGATGTTGAACCTTTTTTCATATATCTGTTGATTGCTTATAGATCTTCTTCTGTGAAGTGTCTGTTCATTTCCTTAGCCCATTTGTTGATTGGATTATTTGTATTCTTGGTGCAGAGTTTTTGAGTTCTTTATATATTCTGGAAATTAGTGCTCTATCTGAAGTATGACTGGCAATGATTTTTTTCCACTCTGTAGGTTCTCTCTTCACATTGCTGATAGTTTTCTTTGCTGAGAGAAAGCTTTTAGTTTGAATCTATCCAAGTTATTGATTCTTGCTTTTATTTCTTGTGCTATGGGAGTCCTGTTAAGGAAATCTGATCCTAAGCTAACAAGTTGAAGATTTGGACATACTTTTTCTTTACAAGATGAAGGGGTCTGTGTTCTGATTTCAAAGTCCTTGATCCATTTTGAGTTGAATTTTGTGCAGGGTGAAAGATAGGCATTTAGTTTCATTCTGCTGCATATGGCTCTCCAGCTTTCCCAGCACCACTTTTTAAAGAGGCTATCCTTTCTCCATTGCATATTTTTGGCCCCTTTGTCTAGTATGAGAAAATTGTATTATTTGGGTTTGTGTTCATGTCCTCTATTCTGTACCATTGATCTACCTGTCTATTTTGGTGCCAATACCTTACTATTTTTGTTCTACTGCTTTGTAGTATAGTTGACGTTCTGGTATTGTGATACCCCCTGCTTCACTCATTCTGCTAAAGCTGTCATTAATTCTTGTTGATGCTGATATGTGCATGGGCAGAAAAATCCTAGGAGACTGTGGACCATGTCATACATGCCCCAGAGTTTGTGCCACCCTTCAACTGAGCACCTAGTCCAATGTGCTCAGAAGGGATGGCTGCAAAATTGAACCTCAATTAGCCAAGAGTGTACTAACCTCAAGTTATGACTCCCAGAGGGACATGGCACACCATGGCTGGGAGAACTTTGGACATATTTGTTACCAGTCTACATTGGCTTAGTAAGGGAAATGGTCTTTTTGAAAATGGTCTTAGTTATGGAAGTGGCCAATTCCTCATATCAAGACCTGAGAAAAGTCATGGCTCCCATTAGCCTATAATTCATGGGGGAATTTGGGGCTCCTGGTTCCAAAATATTTCATTTTCTGTTCTACCACTTGACTCTATTCCATCTTCTTATCCCACTTCCATTTTTCTCATCATCCTGGGCAAGACAGCTGTGTACTGGGCATCCATGAAAACCTGTGTATGTCCATTAAACTTCTAGTCAGTCTTTCAAGATAAAGATATTTTCAATTTCAAAAAAGGAGCAATTTGCCCTTTGACAGTCACATAATATCTTGACATGGCCTTGTTCACTCATATAATGTCCTCATTATAATATCTTACACTCACATAACACCCTCACCATGGCCTATCACACACAGCCTTTTCACTGACTTCTGACACTCAACTAATGCCCTCAATGGACCTGTCACACTCACATGTTATGATCACTGTGACATCTGACACTCACGTAATACACTACTGTGGCTTTTGACATTCAGTTAATACCTCACTTGGACTCTGACTCTCACAAAATATTCTCACTCTTACCTGACATTCATACAATATCATCACTATGACCTTGACAGTCACATAATATTACTATGGACCCTGCCACTGACAAAATATACTTACTATGACATATGATGCTCTCAAATATACTTACTGTGTTCACTTATATTCATATATTTATTCAGAATAGCCCCTGAGATTGAAAGTTTTTCGTAACCGTGGCCTCTGACATTTCCAAAATTTCTTCTCTTTGGTTGATGATGACTCTCACATATTATACTCACTGTCACGTGTTCCTCACATAATACACTCAGTGTGACATCAAACACTCATATAATACCATGCTGTGGCCTCTGACACAGCATGTCCTCTATTGGTCTCTGACACTTACATAATTCCTTCAATGATTCCCCTGACACTGACTTTAGACACACATAATTCCAAAATTTTGGCTTCCTACACACATATTATACTCAATGAGGTAATTGAAACTTACATAATACCTTAAATGGAGTCTATGACACTGATATAATATTCTCACTTGGCATCTGACACTGACATATTATCCTGAATTTTATACTCACATAATACCCTCTCTGTAGCCTCTGACTTTAATACAATTTGCTCACTGTTAACTCTGACACTTATACTGGAACTTCATAAAACCATCAAAGTTACCTGTAAAACACAAAATATCCTAACTTGGCCTCTAACACTGACATAATATTGTCACTGTGACCTCTGATCCTCACATATTATACTTTGTGACTTCTGACACATAATTAACTCAGTATGACCACACTCATATAATACCCTCAGGTGGACCACAGGCACTCAAATAATACCTTTAGTATAACCATTGTCACTGATAAATACAATGAATGCCCTAATGTGACCTCTTATCCTCAAAAAATGCACTTACTGTGATTTCTCACACTCATATATACCTTAAGTGTGACCTCAGATACTAACATAATACCTACATGTGCTCTCTGACACATAATACCAAAACTGTGGCCTCTGACACTCAGAATATTCTTCTTGGGGCTTCTGACACTAACCTAACACCTTCACTGTGCCCATTGTTCATCACATAATACCTTCATTCTGCCCTCTGACAATTATAAAATATCCTCAATGTGGCAGTTCCAGATTTTCAGCACACCTCTGATATTATATAATTTACTCACTGTGACTTGAACACTCTCATAATACCTTCATATGGCCTCTGGCATTCACATAATATCCTCACTTGTCCTCTGACACTGACATAATATCCTTACTGTTTCTTGTGTCACTCACATAATACCCTTACTGTGGACTCTGATCACAAAAAAACATTCTCACATATTATTGTCACATTGCCTCTTTCACCCACAAAATATCCTCACTATGGTCTCTGACATGGACATAGTACAGTCAGTATGATCTCAGGACATATAGTAATCTCCTGTGGCCACTGACACTCACTCAATACCTCATTGTATTCTATGCCATTCACATAATAGCTTCACTTAGCTGCTGATACTCACATAATACCATACTATTTCTCTGACATTCACAAAACACCCTCATTCTGACCCTCATTCTGACCTGATACTGACATGATATCATCACAGTGACATGTCTCATGCATATTATTTCTTTAGTGTGACCTGAGACACAAACATGATACCCTCATTGTATCCTGATTGACATCATATCCTCACTGTGGTTTCTGATGCTCATATAATTATCTCAGAGTGGCCTCAGACACTGACAAAATACATAATCATTGTGGTTTTGGCACGTACATAAATCCCTCACTTTGGCATCTGACACTCACATAATATCATAACAGTGGCTTCTGACACTATTACAATAACTCACTGGGCTCTGACACTATGTAATATTTTAACGTGGCCTCTTAAACTAACA
>NW_025920120.1:2096951-2161440 GCF_902686445.1 Sciurus carolinensis
CGGAATTCCATCCAGTGCTTGACAAAGATCCTCTGGAGGATGATTGCAAAGGCTCATCCTAAAAGGAATTTCCGGATGTTTTGCTCCAAAGCATGGTGTTTTCTCTGATAATATATTACTCATTTCAGTCTGAACAGATTGCTTAAGGGGATGAAGGGAATACAACAAAAATTCCAGAAAATATTACCTACAATCTGAAAAACAATGGGTCTTTACCACTAACAAAATTAAAATAATTTTGCAACCGTACAATGAGTCCCTGAAAGCCTCTGGAGAAAATAGTTGTAGATCTGCCTTTGTCTCCAACAGGCTGGTTAAATTTTAACGATGGTTTTGTTCATGTGTGGTGGTGAGGTAAGAGAATAAGGTTTCATAACATTCCTTCCTTCCTACAAAGAATATGTCACCCCTATAATAAATGTTGGTACACAATTACAATTGGGACCGCTGCCCTCCTGTACCCCTTAACTCAGCAATTCAGATATTAACCAGATGGACCTAGTAGAGATAGTCACATGAGATTACTTGTCTATTGTTTTAACCACGAGAATATTAAGAATAGTCTTAGGTCACATAGAGTTTAGATATTAAGGAAGTAAATATTGTATTAGTTCACCGAGGTAGTTAGATATTCTTAAAACAATTTTGAATAGGTAAGGATAATCTGTAAGGTTACTGTTTTCTCATAATTTTCTATTCCTTGTTAAAAACAATTTCTGCCTATGCTTTGAAAACTTTTTTAATATCAACCACAAAACTGCCATTATAGCCTGAAGAAAAATGTATATAAACCCAGCCTTCCCCAGAATAAAGTGGGATTGATTGCACCAGAACTAGAGTCTGTGTCTTTCATTCTCCATCCATCGCCGACGCTGTCTCCCCGCGCCCTGTTTACTGGTGTAGAACCCATGGACTCCTGCTAGGGCTGGACCCTGGCACTCATCCTTCTCCTCCTCCCCCGTCGTCCTCCTCCTCTCCTTCTTCTCCTCTCCCTCCTCCTATTTTTCCCCCATCCTCCTCCTCTTCCTCTTTCTCCTTCTCTTTCTTTCTTTTGTACTAGGAATTGAACCCAAGGTACTTTTTCATTGAACTACATCCTCAGCCCTTTTCATTTTGTATTTTGAGAAAGGGGCTCACTAAGTAGCTGAAGCTGGCCTCAAATTTGTGATCTTCCTGCTTTAGCCTCTGCAGTTGCTGGGATTACAGTTGTGTGTCACTCTGCACAGCAATAGACATTTTCCTTGAGGCAATAATAAATATTTCATTTAGAGATAGCAATACAAGTGGGAATAGTGGAATGCATATGAGTTATTCATTCATTTCCATCCTCCCTTTCTTCCCTTTTCTTCCTTCTCTCCTTCCCTGCTCCTCTCCCTCACTTACTAAACATTATGCCAGATGCCTTTCTCAATATGGAGCAGGGTCACAGTGATGGCATTAGGAGATAGGGTCTTCGATAGGTGACAGATTATGAAGCTGGAGCCCTCATAAATGGTATGTGTGTCAGCTTTACATTACTGTGACAAAATACCTTAGGTAATCAATTGAAAAGGAAGGAAAAGCTTCTTTGGGTTTTTGGTTTTAGAGATTTTCATTTGTGATTGCTTGGCCCTGTTGCTTTGGACCTGTGGCATCATAGTACATCCTGGTAGGAACATGTAGTAAGGAGGCCTTTTCACCTCATGGCAACTGTGAAGCAAAGAGAGAAAATGGGCCTGAGTCCTAAAGTCCCCTTTAAGGACATGCCCCTGATGCCCTAACTTCCTTCCAATGGGCTCCAGCTCCTAAAGGTTCCACAACCTCTCAATACCTCCTTGGACTGGGGACAAAGCACTCAACAGTTTGTTTAAAAAGGGCAGCAGGGGACACTTAAACCATAGCCTTGGATTAATGTTCTTATTAATGGGACTCAGAGAGCTCCTTCATCCCTTCAGTCTTGAGAAGACACAGTAAGAAGATACCACCGATGTCTCAGAAGTGAGCCCCCGTCAGATTCTGGATCTGCCTTAACTTCAAAACTCTGGAACTGTGAGAAGTAGTTTTCTGTGGCAGCCTGAGCAGACTAAGGTATTAAAAAGACAGAAAAAAAAAAGCACACTGTCCTCATTGAACTACCATCCAGGCTTCATGATGGTTCTCAGCCTCGGCAGAATATTAGGATCACCTGGAGAAGTTTTAAATCTTCAGATGCCTAGTGTGTACCCACATTAACTGTAGGAAATTCCGGGGGTGCGGGTGAATCAGGCTCCCAGAAGCTTGGCATGTCCCCTGGTGGGCCATGCCTCCTCTGAAACCCTCAGTGCAATTTGTTTTTGCCTCTTCTAGCATCTGCAGTTTGTGAGCAAGTTCTTCTTGGCTTGTAGCTACATCAACCTAGACTCTGCCTCCATTGCAATGGGCATTCTTTCTCTGTGTCTTTCATGGCTGTCTTTGTAGAAATGAGTCATGTTGGATTCAGACACATCCTAATGACCTCACCTAACTCAATCCCATCTGTAGAGACCTCTTCCATGAGCTTCCTTTTCATCTGCTCTGCTGGCAAATATTTTTCATTGTGAAGCAGCTAATCAGCACTTTGCTGAGTGTCCTTTGCCATCAGATTACAAGGATTCCTAGGTGGCCTTCCTGTGTATACACATTTTGTCCTTCCTAGCTTGCACTTGCCTGGGGGACAAATGCAAATTTGTCACAGACAGAATGCACAGAAAAGGAACAAGTTGATATATAACTTTTGACATGCAAAACTAAGATGGGGTAAGATGAAAGCCCTACAAGTCAGGGATTATGGTCTTGAGAGCAAGTTGTTTTCATGTTTATTTCTTCTCCTCTGGTCTAGGAAGAGTCACTTCCAAGGGATCAGTTCTCTACCTGGATGGGACATCTTTTCTTCTTCCCTCATTAGTTAAGGAAAGTCTTTGGTATGTGTTCATTTTATGCCTGTCTACCAAGTAATTTCATTTCCCTGTAGTTATTCAGTTTCTTCATGAAGTACTGTGAGTTCATGGCACACACTCTTCTACACTTTTTTCCCCTCACACTGGGCAGGTGTTTTCCTAAAGATGGTGGCTTGGGCTGACCTCACAGTATTTCTTTATAATGTCATATTATTCGCCCTAATGTACAGTTTTCCTTTTTACTCTCTTTTATCTCACAATGCGCACACACATCCTCACACATACGCACCTATACTCATGCACACACACACACACACACACACACTCATGCACATGCACACACAGTCTGCCTTACACACACACATTCCTGCACACACTGCTATGCACAGGATGGATGTTCTACAAAGCTGCTTCAGAGGCAGCTGTGTGGACTGGAGTACCCAACTGAATGGGATCCAGACTTTTCTCTTCACATAGTGATGCATGTGTCAATTGTTTTAGGTGCTCATCCTAGGGAGCTGTTACTAAAGGTTGGTATCAGCCATCTTAGGCTGTTTGGGCTGATGTAACAAAATACCTGAGACTGGGTGATTTACAAATAATGGAAGTTTATTGCTCACAGTTCTGGAGGCTGGCAGTTCAACATCAAGGCACTAGTGCATTTGATTTGGAGGGACAGTTCCTTGTAGAAAGTATCTTCTGTGGGTCCTCTTATGGCCTCCTTTATAAGAGCATTGATTACATTCATAAGGGTGGAGGTTCCATAAATGTGACTCTAAAAGGCCCCAGTTCCTAATGCTACCATGTGTCCAGATCAGAGCATCAACCAAAGATCTTGAAGGAGGTGTCCTGTGTCAGGACATCATGTTTAACTAAAAGAAACCAGTTAAAAAAATCATGAATGAATAGGATTCCAAAGCTGAAAGAAAAGTATGTGACACAGAAAATTAGGGCAAATTTAAAGAGGTACCTGGGGAGCAGAGATGGTAAAGCAATCCATACAGAAACCCAGAGAGATGTGTGACCAAGAAACTGCAGAGGGCTGTGGCAGAGGGGGCCTGAAGGACCTGGGCACCCTCTGGGGGACTTCCTGAAACCATGGAGAGCAATCACTTACAGCTCACTCCCAGGAGCCAGCACTGCACACAGCACCAAGGTTCAGGGTGGTAGAGTGGAGTCTTAGCTAGGAACCCAGATTTCTGTTTGTTTAATAGGGAGGAAAGGAAGAAGATGATATGAGATCAGCTCATGGTGTCTGCCACAGCCTGTCTCAGATAACAACTTGCTATTGCACTGGGTGTAGGTGATGATGAGAGATTGGGATCACCTTGCTTTGAATGTGGCATTTGGCTTCTTTAGTGTAACAGAAGGACTTACTTTGTGTCCAGAATTAAAGTTCTGAGCTCTAACTCTGACACTAAGTGCCAATCACTTGACTTTCTGTGCCTCTGAGCTTTCTTTTCCATTGTCAGTGAAAGAGGCAGATATGCTGGAAATTCCTCAGCATTCCTTACCAGGCTCTTGTTTCTGCATTTACCCTTCTGCTGATGCCATCAGATCCTTAGGGCAGTGGTTACAACTCCCTCACTCGACCTGGTGATGAGGTGCTCATGGAGAAATCCAGATAGACTCTGGCCGATTACAACTCTAAATGAATGGGAGGAAGAATGGGCAACCCAAATGTGTGACAATACACTTTCTCTCATTCTCTCTCTCTGATTTAGTTTTGCATTCACACAGATGCTCAATTGAGCTTCTCATTGAGTTTCCTAAATGACATGCATTCATTCATGAAGCTCTAGTAAGCAAAGCAAGCTCTATTCTACTGAAGAATTTATGGGTGTGTGAAAGAGATCTAACTTGCCTGCTTGACAGTCAACAATTTAAGAATCCATAAAGATAATCGTGGTCTTCAGAGCCATCGCTCAGCTGTACTAGAGGTGGGTTCTCCCCCTTGCTACTGCCCCAGGCAGAGCCAGCTTTTCCAGCTCGACTCTTATCTCTATCCACACTTCCACACCCAGTCAACTTCCAGGCCCAAATTATGAACCAAAATAGCAAATAGAAACTGTGGCCTTCACACAGCAAAATAAGTTATTTACTGATTTGCATCAGCAACATATTATTTTGCCAAATAAAGTGAAGGGACAGGTATACAGGGACATCTCCCTCAAAAGATGGGAGGGGCCGTAATTATCTTATTTCCATAACACTTCAATGAATGAAGAGATGAAATAATTGAAAGAAAAGTGGGGAACAGAGTGAACCTTTTTTAATGGATGCTGTTTACTCGTGGATCATTACATTC
This sequence comes from Sciurus carolinensis, assembly GCF_902686445.1. Lineage (NCBI taxonomy): Eukaryota > Metazoa > Chordata > Mammalia > Rodentia > Sciuridae > Sciurus > Sciurus carolinensis. The sequence goes on from NW_025920120.1 coordinate 2,102,154, forward strand.
CAGCCTTAATCATTGGATTAATCCTTACCCTTGGATCCAAAGTATGGGGGTATTGGGATGGTTTGGGACTTGTTCCAGATGACAGCTTGCAGCAGGAGTGGAACCACAACCAGAGCTTCTAATTCCATTGCTCAAAATCCTTGAGGTCTTGGCTTCTCAGTGGAGCCTGTTCCACCTTCTGGTCAACCGTCTGTCTGAGTCCAGACTTCCCCAGGTAAAGGCAGGGCTCCCAGCAGCAGCAGATTGGACCTGAGTGGCTGCAGTTCCCCAAGATTACTCGAACTATCTTGATTGGAGCTTTCCTAATGGCCACCTAGGAGTCCTTGTAATCTGATAACAATGGACACTCAGCAAAGTGCTTATCAGTTGCTTCACAATGACAAATATTTGCCAGCAGAGCAGATGAAAAGGAAGCTCATGAAAGAGTTTCTTTATATGGGAGCAGCAGTGAAGGCATGTTGTTCAGAGGCTACTGGGAAAACCATAGCCCAGCCAGGATTGCTGGTTGGATGGAAGCATGGAAACTGCCTTAAAATTATCACAAGAAAAGTTTGTTTAGTAGTAGAGGAAGATGGAAGAAAAATCCTACACATCAATGTGGTCGCTACTAGCCTCACATGGCTTCTTAACCATTGAATAAGGCAAACAAGAAAGTCCTCCATTATCACTATCTGCACTTTAGACACTCAATAATCACACAGGGCTAGTAGAAAATGCATTGGTTAGCATAGATATCAAACATTCCATCATCACAGAAAGTTGTACTGGGCAGCCCTGGTCTTGAGTGTGAAGTGGTGAGATTGGAGAAACTCCTCAATGACAATGGAGCTAGTCCACAGTGAGCGTCTGCTGGCAGTGCTGGAGCTAACACTACAAATCTCAGCATTGCTCTGTTTTGTCCATCCAGTAAGCAACAATAGCAATATCCACAGATTTTTTTAAAAGTGCAAAAAATGTGGCCAAGTATGCATAACATGAAATATATCATCTTAACCATTTTGAGCATACCGCTCAATATTAGTTATATTCACCGTGTGATCAAACTTCATATATTTTTCATCTTGCAAAACAGAAACTTAGAATTCACTAAACAATCCTTACTTTCTTCTCTCACCTGCACCTGGCAAGAGCCATTGCACTTTCTATTGTTATGAACCTGACTACTCTGAACACCTCACATGGATGGAGTAATATAATGTTTGTGTTTTGTTTTTGTAACTCACTCAGCACAATATCTTGCAGTTTCATTCATTCTGCAGCATGTGTCAGAATTTCCTTCCTTCTTAGGACAGAATAATACTCCATTTTTCAAAGGTTAAAATACGGTTTGCATTCCTAAGCATCCACTGCCAATGAAGACATGGTCTGCAGTGCCATGGAATCTCTAGAGGTGGGGCCTAGCAGTAGGTCCTTGGCTCACTGAGGATCTTGAAAGGTGAATCTCCCACAGGGTTATTTAAAAAGCCTGCATTTGGCCCCACCCAGTCTTCTCTGCTCCTGACTCAAGTGTAATTACTCACTTGTTCCAGAATGTTCTCCAGTGGCAAAGAACTTGGTTGAATTGTGTCTGTGTGTGAGTGCTTCCTTGGAAGGCTTCTGGGTTATGGATTAAAATGTTGGGCAGGGAAGTGAAGTGTTGTCTTCATTTGTCAATTATTTACTTGTAACTCATAAATTTAAAAATTGAATTTTGTCTTTTTCTTCTGATTATTAGAATTTACATGAATATAAATTCTGTATTATATTTTTACTTATACTTATGGATAAATATATAGAGATATTTGAACCCCCACACAAACACACACATATACATATTCTGAGTCTTTTGTTAGTTTTGTGTATTGCAAATCTCTTCTGCTCTCTGACGTACATGTGTAGGCTTTTAGAAGTGTTAATTGATGAACAGATGCACCTAATTTCAGTGTTGTCCAGTTGACCATGTTTCCCATTTGATTAATGTGTTTTGTTCCTGTATAAAGCATTTTGTGGGTTTGGGAACTTTGGAGGTTATGGCAGCCTTATCCAGTATAATTTTCTAGAAGCAGGATTGCTTACTGGAATTCATGTTTGTGCATAGTATGTGCAGGAATCGGGTTTGGCTTTCTTTCCCTTTGGGCCTAATATAATTTACTGAGGGAACATTCTTCCTGCACTATCCCACTGTTCTGCATTGCTCTAGAATCAAGTGCTGACATCTGGATGGACCCACCTTTGTTCTGACTTCCCTGTCTTTATGCTATTCTGCTCTTTATCATTTGTTCTATCTGTGTAATAAATCTGGACCATCACTAGATAAATCCTAGAACTTTGTTATTTTTTCATAAGGGGAACAAGCCCTACAGAAAGAATGATCCACCTAAAGGAAACAATTAACAAACACAGACAAAAACAGAACTCTTCATGTCCCCTATTCTAAATGTAAAAACTCGAGTAGTAAAAGCTGTCCCTTATGATTTGTTCCCTCACTGACACTACTCCCAGCTCTCCTGCAGGACCTCTGTGGTCTCCTTCTTAGGTTTGTGGCAGCACCCCATTTCAGGACGGCTCCTGATCTTGCCTACTGTGCTGCCTCTGGTCTGAAAGACATATTAATTATACCTATTTTCCATTATTTACATAACATTACTTATTGTTCTTTCCCTGCTCTCAAAATCTGTGTTTAAATCATTTTTCATGAACCTGTAATCATAATTCTGACATTGAGCATCTGGGGAGCTCAGGGTTCCCTTCTGAAGCTGAGTGTGCCTGTTATGTGGGGCAGACATGGGAGACATGGAAACCCAGATGGTCCTCATGAATAAGCTCAACCTGGGGAGAAGTAGAGGCCATGCACACAGGCCAGGCCATTCCTGGCATCTTCCTGGTGTATCTACCCACTTATCCCACTTGCAGTCCTTCAGTAAATGGTAAATCCTTCATGCTGCCTGCATCATAGAAGAGAAAGACTGAAGTGATGGAAGGGCAAGAGGTGTGTGCCAGGAGATGAGGCTTACCAAAGGACAGTGGAACCTTTGCTTGTTTCCTTCCAGGCATGCCCTGGGGAGGTTTCCAAGCCTCAATAAGAACCTGGACAAACTTTCTGCAGAACCTTTTAAAAATACCTGACTCATATCTTTAAGAAGATAAAGACTTTTATCCATGGAAAAATAAGCATCTAGATAAACCCAATCACTTCCACATTCTCCTTCCCTATTTAAACACACCTATTAAACACACAAGTACCTACACCTCTGTTTTCCTTCTCTGCATATGGCAGAATTTTCTCTATGAAATTGTCTGTATCAATACAAGAATAAGCCTCTGAAGCATCACCACGAGAGTGCTGAGTCCTCAAGAGTGCTCATCCTAGACAGCAGGACCAGGACTGCTCTTCTTTCTGTAATAAGTGGACCCCCGACTTCTGCCAGGAAGGGTTATTTCACTGAAATTCATGTCTATATTGCCCAACCTGAGTTTTTATGATAACTTTTTATTTTGAAATAGTTGAAGCCTCACAAGGAGTTGCAAAAACAGGACAGAGTTCCTCTGTAAATTTAACCCAGTTTCCTCACAAGTTACCTTCCTGGAAATCATAATGAACTGTTGTTAGATACTATGTGTTGGTCCCACAATCCCCCCTCCCACACAATTCATATGGTAGAGCCTAAAACTCAATGAGACACTATTAAGAGGTAAGGCCTTTTGGGATGTGATTGAGACTTGAGAGCTCTGATTTCATAATGTGATTAGTGCCCTTATTAAAAGCTTTGAAGGGAGATGCCACAAACAAATCCACTATTCCCACCAGACACCAGAGCTGTTGCCATCTTTTTTTTTTTTTTTTTTTTTTTTTTTAAGAAGCAACTTGACCTTTATTTTTCAGAAGGACGGGATGGGGGTGATAAGTATAGTTCTGCTTTTTCTTGTCAAACAGAAGAAAAAAAACCTTTAAAAATAATCCACCAATTTTCAACCATTATATTTTAAGCCACAGGAGCTTGTGAGTTATCTTTCATCTTGGTTCTATCACATAACCAGAGAAATTACACAGTGTCTCCCAAAGGAGAAGTCTAGCTGGGAAGCAATTCAAGCAAAAATATATTATAGAAATGTGATTGTTCGGTGTGTCATTATGACAGTTATTCATCTTTGCCCCTTCATCTACAGTTTTCTCACTCCTCTCCTCATTTTATCTTTTATATGTCTATGTTTTTCCATAGATGTATGTTGGCAGAGAGTGGTTGAGAGGCAATGACATCTGGGGAAGAATGTTCAAGGAATCTATTGGATTTGAGCATTCCTGAGTATTATCTATAATATCTCTGCACATATATAGTGAATTCGGTTATCCATCCCACCCCCAATCTTTTGATTTGCATGAGTGGAAGGAAATATAACTGTGCTCAGGATTGAAAGAACTTCGATGCTACTAATAACAGTAATACAATAATAATTCACTTTCTAGAAGGAAAGCAGTATTCATTTTGGTCAAGTATCGCCACAGAACAAATATAATATGTAAGATCACTTGTGGGATCATATTTCCTATTTTAAAATTAGCATCCATTTGACACATTAAATGATAATACAGAACACTTAAAATCTGCCTTGCGTTGGAAAATTAGGAAACATGTTACTTTACTGCATCAGAAATGATCTTTGACAAGTCATTTCTCCTCATCCCCATTTGTATGCAAATAATTTGTGCACAAATAATTTGTGCTGGGCTCAGCTGTGTGGTTCTGCTGATCTCCTTAGCTTTACTCTGGTGGTTATGTTCTGTTGCTCCAATGGAACTGGATAGTGTAAGATGGTCTTAATGACGTGTCTGACAGTTGAGGCTGGCTCTTATCTGATTGTCGAGAGGTCTCAATGGGATGACACATCCCTCCTCCATGTGGTCTCTTCTTTTCTTCTCTAATGCCTGTATTGACTTGCACGTGGCAGGCTCAAGGCAGCATTCTTGTGTGCTGATGGAAGACATATTGTCCTCTTCTGTAGACTCCTTCCTACCTCTTCACTCATTCCTCTATTGTTTCAGTGTACCCTTGAACTGTGATATTCTTGAGTGAGGCACCTTACCCCACAACCCCACAACCTTTTAGTCCTTCCCTCTGAGGTTCTGTCACAGTTTTAGTGAGTTGGAAACAGGTTCTCATCTCTGAAAATATCTACAGCTTGTTTTTCTCATCTTGGAGAACTTTTTTGTTAGTCCAGAGAAAGTTCTACCTCTTCCTTTGAGGTGGTTTGTTGGGGTCTTTAGTGTAAGGCAGCTTGGGACCCGCGGTGATAGCCACTGCTGCGCGATCCTGCTGAACTGCCGCCCACTCGCTCGGCTCGCCAATAGTTCCCAGAAAAATGCACCGCAGACACGAGGTCTCACGCAAGAGACTTTATTATGTGAACAACTAACACATCCGCTCAGGGTGAAAAGAAAGGAAAAAAGAGCCTGTTGCCATCTTGATCCCGGATATTCCAGCCTCCAGAATTTCTGTTGTTTACGAATTACCCATTCTAAGGTATTCTCTATAGCAGTCCCCAAATCTAAGGTACTTGTCCAGATCAGGAAACTGACAGTGATACCATAATAGGACCTCAAGCCCAGACCTTATTCAAATGCTTCACAAACTTCCTGTGCATTTGGTGTCTAGGCCTGTGTACTTTTATTACATGTGTAGATGCTGGTAACCATCACTATAATCTGGATACAGGTCTGTTCTATCTTCACAAGGAAGCTCCTTCACTGTGAGGCACAATTTTAGAAAACTACAAATAGAAATAGATCAAATTTGTGTGCTTTTTTCTGCTTAACATATTAAAATGTTTCAGTGGGGAAGAAGTATTAGATTGTAGAAATGTTTCATTTTAGCAGGAAGCATTTAGAAAACACTAACATATAATTAGGTATAACTCTAAGAGCTTGTGCTGGTTATTTGTTATACAATTGTAGCTGTGTTGTTCTGGCTAGCTACTGATGCACAATGAACCATCCTAAAATTTAGTGGCTGAAATAACAACCTCAATTTGTTTTTGCTCACTAGTTTGCAGCTGGGCAGTGAGAACTGCTCATCTCTGTTTCATGCAACATTAGCTTGTAGTGGCTCACCAGAGCTGCAGGAATCCCTCCCCCACAGCTTCCTCTCATGATTGGCAAGCAGCTAGCTGTCAGTCCCTTACCAAATGGGCTTCTCAACAGATGGGCTTGAGCTTCCTCACAGCATGGCAACTGGGTTTTAAAAGTAAGAGTAAGGTTAAGAAATGCAAGTTAGTAGGTTCTGAAGATCTGGATGCTGACTCAGGGTCATTCTGCCTACTGGTTAGGAGAACCCAGAGCAGATTCAGGGAAAGAGAGCAGATACCTAATTTTGTAAAGGGAGAAATGTTCCCATTTTTGTGACCATATTTTAAATTCATTGCATTACTTTTACATAAGGGGATTTGTCACCTCTAAAGTGCTTGAAGTTCAAAAACTGTAGTATAAATTTATTAAAATTAAAACAAATTCAAGAGATGACTTTTGTAGTATATGCATATTTTGGAAAGAAACCTCCCCAAAAAACAACACCACCAACAACAACAAAAAATCCACAAAATATTACTGAATGAAATGTGGTGAATTTTTATCTGAATATTTTTCTGTAGGTGACTAATGACTTTTAGCAAAACAAGAGAATGTCTGAATATCTGAAATTAAAAAGTTATAACAATTAAACACTTTAAGATGAACAATCTTTTTTTTTCCAAATTTTTTTTGCATGTTTTAATTTGGGGCCAATATAAAGAAATCCACTGGGCAAGGAACTGATAAGATACTCATTCCCGAGACCAAGAGCATCAAAATTTTCCTAATAGTAAAGAGAGCACCTCCTGCTTATTTACAAGAGTCCTTTATTTAATCTCAGATTTTTTAAAGCATTTATTCCACACTTGGGGATTTTGTATGGAATTCATTTTAAAAATGAAAGGTGAAAAACATATGTACAAGTAATTAAAATTATACAATTTATCAAATCTTGATAATAAAATATTTTTTGAGTGTTGGTATTAAGTGCAATTAGCTCAAAAATAAAAGTTAGAAAATTTAATAAATGGGATATTTGATTTTATATAAGAATTAGTTTTTTGTACTAAAGTCAAATAGCTATAAGTTTGTCTATAAGTTATCTAAATTATGGGAGTTCAATTGAAATGGACTTTTGAAATTAAACTGTGTCATAATCAGGAATACTAATGCCCTATGAAATGAACTTAGGAGACCCAAGACCCTGGCAACCCCAAAATTATATGCATTTGCAGAAGTTGCTACTTGAACTTTCTAATGATGATTTAGGGTTGTAAAATTTGATACTCTTCTAAATAGCTGTATTTAAATTGTATTTTTTTATATTCAGATTGCCTTATTAGAGTATGTTTGAATGGTGGATTAATTCTGTGAAGTTTGAATATCCATAGCATTAAGACACTGTTGTGAAAACCTGGCTCTTAAGCTAGGTTTATCCCTAATGAAAATGTGCATACAAAAAATGCAGTATATATTTTTTTCAGTCCAAACTTCAAGAGTTTGTATTTATTTTATTTCTCTTAGTTAATCATGGTGACTTCAAGGTATTAAACATCTTTATAATTCTTCAGCAGTGCAAAATTTCAGACTTTGGTACTGCTCCAAGATTCCATCAGTTGGATGCTGTCATTGCAACAATGCCTAAGTATGTAAGCTGATGTGTTATGGCCAGAGAATGTTGCCATACATGTGAAATAAGTATGCTTTGCTATTTCTGAAATTAAATCATAGGAGGCAGAACTATTTTTATCAACCAGGAATCTTGTACTTAAAACCAAGAGCTAAGTCATTGTAGCAGGGTTAGATAGTGATGAAATGAATGTATGATATGAATTTTGAAGATAAAGCTAGCATTGTTTTTAGCCATCACAAGGTGGAGAAGATCCTTCTTCCTAGTGTTTTCACAGTCTAAGCAGTATGAACAATGTAATATCACCTGTGGCACTGAGAACCAGTGGAAAGTTCTGAACTAACCTTGCAATCAGCTCTGTGCTGCAGCTGTAGAGATGGGAGTTATAACTGAAAAAGTGAGCCTGCAAATTTATGTTGTGACAGAAAGCGACCATGCTTTCACAAATAACGTGGTCCTAAGGGAGGAACTTGAAAGTCCAATATTCGGGGGTGTTTCAACTTATTGGACCTCAGTAGGATCTGACAGACATACATGGACAGTAAATCTGAAAAATCATAAATGCACACTAATACACAGGACACAGCAGTTGAAAAAAGTTTTCTAAATGAAGCTGAATACAGGTGGAATATAATCTCTTTGGCCTTGCTACTCAAAATATGTTGGACTTATTGGCTCCTTTGTTATCAGTGAAAAAACTTCAGAAACCAGGAAGTTTAGATCCATCACTTAGCATCTCTTCTGAAGCTAAGTTTCATTGGAAATCAATAGAATGATTTTTACAAATTGGGACCCTCATTTAAATAAAGGCACATGAAATAGTAATACAATTGTAGACAATTCTAAGCATTGTACTCTTTTCCATAACATTTAAATATAAGTTAAAAGAAGAACGTTTAAATTTTTGAGTATATGAAAACTCAGGTGGGAGAATAAGCTGTTTTAAGTAGAAAGAATAGTCAGATAATCTACTGAACTTTAATCTGGAGGAGCAAAAACCCTCCTTTTGAAATCATAAAATTTGATATAACAACAATGAAATAGAAACAAAATCAAGTATCTATTAGTAGATAATGTCATTTAAAAATGTCTTGAGGAAACTGAGGTCTGTTCAGTTGCTCCAGTTTAGATGTCGAATGCAGGTTAAAGACTGGGTTTAGCCCCTGGTAATTTGAAAGCCCTCCCAGCTGTCCTTGAGCACCTGCCTCCACAAGGACAGCCCTTCTCACGGTGCAATTTTATCCCACATTTCTTTTCTGTCTAACTGTGAACTTCCAGGCCAACACTGGGTCATAAAGCAGTTCTTTTGGGGATATGGGTCTAGCCAAAGGAATCATAGAGAAAAAACTGCTTCACACACAGGCAGAGCTGCCTTGGGTTTCCTCATTGACCCTGCTGGATATGCATTGCTTATCACAGGTTACTGGAGTACTACGTGCTGCAGAGATGTACAAACAAGCCACAGCCACATCAAAATTGCCACCAAAGCAAGGGGGTTGCCTCTATTGCAAAGAGAAGATACCACTTAAAATCCTACAAATCTAGAACAAAACCCCAAATATTCACACCACTGGGGGAGCTTTCACTGACAGGAGAAAAAGTTATTCTGTGTACCCACAAGTGACTGAATGAAAACCACAGATGAGCCTTGACAATCTGTGTGGCAGCAGAGAAACAGAAACAGAAACAAAAGTTGCTGAACCATTGATGTGAAGTGGATAATCACTCATCTAAAATGTCTAAGCCTTCGTCTTGTTTACCATTAATGTCTACTCCACTGAAGTCATACCCGCAGCTTACTTCTGAGTGAACAGAGTGACATTCTTTTCAAATGTGTGTCTGCATCTCCCTTGAGATGTAGTCATGCTGTCTATGAAATGTCTTTTGTTTTCAATTATAGAAATTAAAATCTCATCAAATAGCAGATTATAACTTCTTTACTGTTCTCCTATCACCTCTTTTCAAAATATATAACTTTAACAGTTTTTCAAATATATAAGACATTTTTTTAAGTGTATTTACTAATGCATAGAAGAACCTTGTAGATCCCAAAACTGAAGTGGGAAAATGGATGGTTAGAGGTATCTTCAGTATGAAAATGAACCCAGAAAATAGATGAGTTAGTAACTAAGGGTGAGAGGGTGCCTGGCTTTCCTCTGCTGTTCTCATTTTCTGAAGAAATGAATGGTAAAAGTCATTGGTTAAAAAAACCTGTTTACAATAAAATCTTTTCTGAAATTGTCTTTTTTTTGTAACTTTTTATTTCTATTTAAATATTAGTAAAAGCTTATCAACTTACAAACATATAGTTTGCTAAAAATTGTATCAAAACACTAAATCAGTTTGAAGAGGATCTATCTATCTATCGATCTATCTATCTATCTAATAGTTCTCAACTTATTTAGATTTGGAATTTATGGAAATGTTGAGTAACACACACATACTCATATGAGCATATGCATAATTATGTACATATAGTATATTTTGCTATCTGTAATTATAAATATATGTCAAATTATAAATGAATATTTATATTTCATTTTTAAAATAGTTTCTGTTAAACAAAAGTTTAATTGACTTTCATCCATTAACTTTGTATTCCAGAAAATGTGCTAAATTAACTTGTTTAATACATTAGAACTTCCTAAAAATTACCTTGTTAAATTGAATACATTAGAATGCTCCAAAAATTTTTATGTGCTTAGTAGATTGTAGGCAAATACAATGTGAATAATGATTGTTTTAGTTCTGAGTTTCCACTCCTAGTCATCTTTTTGTCTTAATCCACTAGCTCCCACCTTCAGAAGAATGTGAAGAGAAGTGGCCTCCTGATGCCTGAGTCTTGATCTCAGGGGCAAATTTACAATATTTACCACTAACTGTGTACATGTGATTTTGTATTTTTTAATATCCTTTTTCTGACTGGGAAAGTTCACTTCTAATCTGCTCAAGTTTTCATTTTGTTTTGTTTAACTTATTATTAGACATTTCAAATTATGGTTAGGCATCAATTTCATCAAATTTTTACTATAATTACTGAGAATGATGACATGATCTGGTTTTATGTTTCTTATTCAGTTAGACTGAGTGTATTGTGGTTTTCAATGACTTCATCAATTATACCTGTATTTTCACCTGTGGGCATAAGTTAAGCATGGTGAATTCTTATTTTAATATCTCTTAGTTTTATAGGAATTCCTTTATCTTTCTTATACAAGTGTTCATTTTCTATTTCTCTCTTTTTATTTATTTTCCTTGTTATTGATTTTATTATTTGTTGTAACAAATTGATTTCTAACTTGATACATTTGTCTTTTACTTATTTTTTGTCTTTTTTGGATTAGCTTGATATTATTCTTCTAGTAGGTTTAAAAGTATACTTATACCATGCATTTTTAATTTTTTTAAAAACAATACATAGATTTAGGTTTAGAAATCATCTAAACACAGTATAGTTTCATACTGTGACATTTTGTTTTATTCACACTTTTTAAAAATAATATAGATAATTTATTAATACTTTCAAAAATATCTTCTAAATTTCTCATTGATTCATTGTTAATTTAGAACTGTCTGTATTTATTTCTGTTGAATCTCCATTGTTACGCAAAGGCCAGAATACAATTCGGTACCAAAGATTGCCCTAAGGGTTCCAGGGTGTAAATGCTGGGCAATTTTAGGATTGTATTTATTTCGGAAATAAAAAATATAATTATTCTTTTGTTATCCATTTCAAACTGGAATTTACAAGATTATATATTTTATACAACTTCAGTTCTGGATGCATTTGAAAATATTCTGTTTTGAGGTGTAGTGTTCTACAAATGTAAGGTAGATCAAGTTTTAAAACTTTACTTTTACCTAAAAACAACAAATAAAAAAATAATAAAGACAAAAATCTTTACTTCTAACCTTCAACATCTTTAGGTATGTCTCTGGTTTTACCCTGCTTTTACTCATGTCACATACCCTCAGTGACTGAGAAGTTCGTGACTGGAAACCCTTGATAATCAAACATTATTTTTTCTCATTTTTAATTTGTCAACACTTGATCTATACATTTTGAGTTAATTTGTTAAAGAAAAAAGTATACACAATCCTACTGTACTGACTTATTAAACAATGAAGTAACTTTCTCTCTTCCTTCTTCAACATCATGATTATGATATTTTAAACTAACATTTATCAGTTTGTAGAGTGCTTGCCTTGCACTGGGTTCAATCCCCAGTACTGCAGAATAAATAATTAAATAAATAAATAAATAAACATTTAATTTTTTTTTTACTTACAATGAGAAAAGACTATATTAGTGTGCTATTCTGATATTTAACAGTCTTATTTTGCTTACTGTTTCCATGGTATATCTCTTTACCTATTTTAACTCCTAAGTTCTCCAAATCCTCATGTTTAAAGTGTGTATCTTTTAAACTACACAAATTTTTGTTTGTTCTTAATTTTAATGCAGAATGACAGTTTCTGTTTCTAATTAGGGTATTTAGTGCATGTACCCATAATGTAGTATCTTTTTAAAATTTATTTTTAAAAACTGATGTTAGATTAACAGAAAAATTGATAAGATAGTACACAGTGTTCCTATTTTCAACCCACATCCAGTTTCTCATGGTATTAGCATCTTATATTGGTAGGGTAATTTGTTATGATTAATAAACAGATACTAATACATTTTCATAAACTAAAATTTGTATCTACTCAAATTTTCTTAGCTCTTGCCTATTGTCTTTTCAGTCTCAGTGTCCCTTCAGGACACCACACTGCATCCACTTGTCATGTCTCTTAGTCACAGGGAGGTTGGGATTTGCTCCCAAAGGAGTCTGGTCTGTTGTCCTGGGGTGTAACTATGAGGATTCCAACTGAAAGGCATTTTCTATAAACCCATGTGTTCCAGGACGCTCCCAGCATAACCCAGCAGAGTGGTGGGACACTCCTCTGTGTGCTACCTGTAACCTGGACCTGAAAAGTGTGAAATCACACAACGCAATGCCAAATATTTTGGTCACTTCCATGGACTCTGGGACTCCAAATGCTTGCTACTTGACACCTTTTTGATATTTTTAGATGATGTTCTTTTAAAAACTATCTTTCTGGAATTTCTTTGTTTTGCACAGGGAATGATATCTACAAAAACTAGACTTCCCTGAGCACTTAAGCCTTTGCTCTATACTGCAGACTAGCTTTCCAGAAACATAGTACCAAGGTTCACTTTTGCTAACTGGATGTCACAGTATATGTCCCCAATTTTGCAACCATGTCCATCAGTAGTAATATTGACACTTGAAAAGAGAGGTGGGGATTCATTCATTGGTTTACTCAACACATATTTTGGAACTTTTACTGTAGAGCAAATATTCTTCTTGGTCTTACTAAAAAGAGTCCTCCAGATTCTAAAAGGAAAATTTCCAAAGCTTCTTTATTAACCTGCAAGCTATTAAGAAGACACTTTATCCAATTCCATCCATTTATTTGCAAATGCCATAATATTCTTCTTCTTTGTGGCTCAATAATATTCCATTGGGTATAAATACCACAGTTTCTTATCCAATCATCTGTTGAAGGGCTATGAGGTTGGTTCCACAATCCAGATATTGTGAATTGAGTTCCTAAAAATTTTGATGTGGCTGTGTTACTGCAGTTTGCTAATTTTAAGTCCTTTGGGTATAAACTGAGGAGTGGGATAACTGGGTCAAAGTGTGGGTCCATTCCAAGTTCTCTGAGGAATGTCCACACTGATTTCAGAGTGGCTGCACCAATTTGCAACTCTACCAGCAATGTAAAAGTGTGCCTTTTCCCCCCATACACACCAACATCTATTATTGTTTGTGTTCTTGATAATAGCCATTCTAATTAGAGTAAGAAGAAATTTAGAGTTGTTTCAATTTGCACTTATCTAATTACTAGAGATGTTGAACACTTTTTAATATGTCTATTAATCACATTTCTTCTTCTGTAAAGTGTCCATTTATTGCCCATTTATTGATTGGGTTCTTTGAATTTTTGGTGTAAAGTTTTGTAAGTTCTTCATAAATTTTGGAGATAAGTGCTTTATCTGAAGTGTGTGTGGACAAGATTTTTCTCCCACTCTGGAGAACATCATGCTAAGTCAAATAAACCAATCCTAAAAAACCAAAGGCTGAATATTTTCCCTGATAAGTGGATGATAATATATAATGTGGGTGGGGGGTGGGGAGTATGAGAAGAATGGAGAAACTTTAGATTATGTAGAAGGAAATGAGAGGGGGGCATGAAAAATGGTTGATTGAGACGGACATCATTACCCTGTGTTCATGTATGATTCCACGAATGGTATAAATCTAGATCGTGCACAACCATAGAAATGAAATGATGCACCTCATTTGTGTACAATGAATCAAAATATAGTCTGTAAAAAAATAAAATAAATAAATAAATAACTTTAAATATAGCCAAAATAAAGAAGACACTTTCTCAGAAAATAAAAAAGTCACATTTGTAATATTTCTCTTTGAGAATGGAACCTTCTTTTATTCACAAGCCTAAAGAGTTATCCTGAGGTATTTCCTTTGTTTATTTATTTTTTCCTTTTTTCCTTTTGGGAGGTGCTGGGGCTGGAACTCAGGGTCTCTGTTGTGCTAGGCAAGCACTGCACCACAGGGCTACACCCACAGCTGAGGTCCTTCCTTGACTGAACACCATGTACTTCAACTCCAAGTAGGTTTCTGTTTCACCAAGAGCAGACTTTCCACTGGTCATCTTAACCTTTAAAGAGAAGCTTCTATTGCACAAATCAGAAAAAAAAAGAACAAAAACCAAACCAAAACAACAAAAAACACACAATTACATGAGGAGGAGGAAGACGATTTGAAATTTCCTGTATGTTTCAAATTTCTCCTTTAGCATGCATAACTTGGTGATCCATGTGACTCATTGTTTTTAGAGGGTGGTGAACAGAGGTTAATTTAACCACTTTTATGAAGCAAGGGTATATCACGGTGTAGACCAATGTATTTTAATAGGCTTTTACAAACACACTCAATCCATAATTCATTTTTCATGCATTCTTTGTAGTAAGATGAGGTAATTTAAAATTATTGATCCATTGCTTGTGTGTGCTAGACTATGGTCTAATATCTTTTTTCAATAGAAGTGATAGAAACAACCATAATTAAAATAAAACCATTAGCAGCTACCGCCATTTCTCATATGCCTCATGCAAGGCTCCCGTGAGCATCCTGCAGTTGTGGCAGTCAGTGCTCACCTCGGCCGTGACTTAGACCTCTGCACTTCTACTTATATCACTGATAGGGCAACTGCCACTTAGAGGGCATTTGGACATCAAGGGAATCACTGATGTACTTCAAAGGATGATTGATTTGAATGTGTATGTTGTTATAACAAATTTAAAAAATAAATAATACTCTATATGTGTTACATGGTAAGGTTTATGAGGCATTCTTGCTTCAAAATTTTGTTTTAGTTAGACAGAGCTGAATAAGTTACTAGTTTGCAGCAACAGATTTTTTTCTTCACAACATGTTGTACCCAAAAAATTCAACATTTTTCCTATAGTAGTGCATACTTTTCTCTATATGGGCCACACACACACACACACACACACACACATATGTAAAATTTAAGTATGCTAACTGGCATGTGAGAAGATCTTTATACATAAATAACATTTATTGATTCATTTTCACTCTGTAACTGGGGCTGATACTCTCAGACTTCATTAAATTATGATTTGTGAGAGTGAATTAAAATATACATGAGGTAAAAATATAGTCTTTTTTTTTTTTTTTGCAGTACTGGGGATTGAACCCAGGGCCCTGTGCTTGTAAGGCAAGCACTCTACCAACTGAGCTATGTCCCCAACCCAAAATATAGTCTTCTTAGAAACACTTTTCAATAGAATCATATCGATTTCTTTCAAATATTTTAATGTAATTATTAAATACTCTACTATAAAATAGCAATCATTACCCCTTTATTATAAAACTGAGGCCTCTGAGGTTAGATACATTGCCAATTTGCTAAATTCGAGGGCTTAAAACTTTTTTATTTCAAATAACAATTGGTTTTGTTACATTCAATATATCCAGTGTGAACTGATGGGGAAGGGATAAAAGAATGGAAAAAAGTTACCTTTTATGTGACATGTTGGAATTTGCATACAGTAAACTTATTTGAAGGCAGTGAATAAAGACACCACTGACAAAAAGCACTTGAAACATACTATCTTTTGTGCAATTTCAATTCCAGGCATTATTTAGTGGTAGCTCCTTTGAAAGGGTTAAAAGGTGCTATTTTAAGTGTTTGATTCAGTAGCACTACATATTTTGTCTGCAAAGTTTTTTAAAAGTATGTTGAAATATTTCATTTGGATTAACCAGGCAGGCGTCCCAATAACAAGTGCCTAGAGTTCCTTTTCCCTTTTTGTTTTTAAATTGACTTTCTTTTATTGAATGATGTACATTCACACACATGAAATCAACAATTTTTACTCCTCAAAGGGACTGCCCTTTCCAGTTCACCAAAGCAGCCCTGGCAGGGGGCAGAGTGACCCACCACCCACACATCCTGACTCTGGTCCCATAATGTCCCCTGCCCAAACTCTTCAGTGACTCCTTTCTACTAGATAAGACACAAACTCCTTCCCAGGGTGCACCTCCTACCTTCTCTCCCAGACTTCACTTTCTGTGACTCTCCCTCAAAACTCAAGATTTAGCAAACATGATGACTGGCATGTTCCAGAAGATGCCTTGCTCTGTCCTTCCTCTTGTACCTGTAGATGCTCCACCTCTGAAATCCCAGTCCCCACACACCAACTTCCTTGGTTGGCCTTCATCCAGAACTGCACTAGAGCATCTTACTAGGCACCATAAGGCTTCGAACTTTTAGGTTCCCTTAGACTTTACATCTCATTCATTTAACAATCATTTAGCCATCACTGAATGTTGAAGATTATGTCTGCATCTAGAGAGTTCAGGGTTCTGAGTTGAAAAGATGACTTAGAGATGTACTTCCTGCTCTGAGTCCCACCCTACCCTGAGAGCCCAATGAAGAGACAAAGGATCAATGCCAAAAAGTTGATGACATGGGTGTCACTGACACAGTCTCCTCTTCCAGGTGATAATCTACTATACTAAACTTTTCTTGTTCAATTACTGATGTGGTTTCTGTGAACACATTAGAATCTTCCCAACCTAATCATAATAGGGGAGCATGGGGACCCTATTGAACCTTGATCATAATACCTAATAGATAACAGGGTTTTGGTAGAATTTTTATGTAGAGACCCCATGACCAGTAGGGATAATGATGCTTGGTGTTCATTTAATGCTAATGGAATTAATAAATAGTATAAATAATTTTAACTATGTGGTAGATAGATAAGCAGTCATTATAGCAATTTAACAAATCAGGATTTAGAAAGCAAACCAGCCAGGCCAATTTACAAGGTCATGTAAAGATCTTGTGACAGTTCTTGAATCAGAACCTAGTTCTTTTCATGACTAAGCAGGAGTTCTTTCAAATTCTCAAAACGTGGGGAAGCTTGACTTATTTCACTTAGCATGATGTTCTCTAATTTCATCCATTTATCTGCAAATGCCATAATATTATTCTTCTTCATGGATGAATAATATTCCATTATATATATGTTATTATATATATATATATATTTATATATATATAACAGATTCTTATCCATTCATTTGTTGAAGAGCATCTAGGTTGGTTCCACAATGTAGCTATTGTGAATTGAGCTGCTATAAACATCGATGTGGCTGCATTACTGTACAATGCTAATTTTAAGTCCTTTGGGTCTAAATCAAGGAGTGGGATAACTGGGTCAAAAGGTGGGTCATGCTTCTTTTAGAAGGATACTTTTATTTTCATATTAAGTATAAACATAGCATCTTTATTTCTATTCAACAAATTAATTTTTTTTCATTCTGTGTGTTGAACAAATGCCATGGATAATGATTTCAGCTCATATTCATTCATGAAATCTTATGTTCTGTACTGTGGATGTAGCTGAGTGGTAGAGCATTTGCCTAGCATGTGCCAGTCTATGAGTTTAATCTCCAGAACCTCAAAAAAATTGAAATCTTAGGCTCTGAATGCAACAGAATAAAATCCTATGGGCAGTAGAGTGAATTTAATTTTTACATTCAAGAATCATTCATGCTAATATAAGCCTAAATTTTAAAACTTTAGAAACAAATGTGTTATTCCTTAAGTTTTGTGATACAGAACTTTTCAGATATTGAGGAGATAATGACTCAACAGCAAATTTAAATAATAATATTTTAATTTACTAGTCTTAATTATTTGGAAAAATGTGTGATTTATTACTGAAAGTACATCTTATGTAGGTAATAATTAGGTAACAATTTTTTCAAAAAGCAATTTTAAAATATGGTAGAAACAGTAAAGACATCCACTATCAATTATGTCAATATCCTGGTAATCTCATTGCAGAGAAATGAAATGAAACTAAGAAAATTTTTTTCTGTAACACTAAGAGTTGTTCTGTATTTGTAGTTAAATGTCAAGAGTTATAGTCCTTATAAAACTGGGGAAAATTCCATATTTTATAAACAAAGATGAGAACAAAATGTTTAACTTTAAAATGTTCAATGCACTTCCATTGTGTTCTTGTATCTGAATCTTATGTGAGAGAATGTGTCATATGTATTACTGTAATTCAGAAACCTGAGGGACAACAGGCGACTAAATTGATTTATTTCAAGTCACTTTGAATTGCAGGTTTTCAACTCCAAACTTCTTTTTTCATTCTCTCAAACTAGTATGCATCCAAATCAAAGGGTCAGAATGTTGTAGAGGGAGGTAACCAGGTGACATCACCAGCTACAGAAGAACATGCCAACAATATTCTTGGTTTCTAAATATATTGTTTGACCTGCACCACTTTTTTGGGTTTATTGTCTGCACTTAGAAAACACAGTCTTAACTGTAATATTTAACTAATTTTTGACTTCTCTACCCAGATGATGTTTTTTGTTAAACATCATTATATCCCAAATATAACTAGATTTTAGGAATTACATACATGGATTGAAATGAATCTTGTACACTCTCAAAGAAAAGGTGTTAAATATGGAGAAAAAAGTTACATTTAAAGACTTATCTAAGAAATTGGCATTGTAATGGTCCTTAGGTGGTGCTCATCACTGGACTTGGAAAGGGAGCATGAGGAAAACTTCTGGGATGATGGTTACATGTGTTTTCCAGTTTGGAAAATATGTACTTACATACATTTTGCATATGTGTACCATGCTATTATAAGCTTTAAAATCTGTTGTTTATTATTTTGGAAGGAAGTAGGCACTTCATAAAAATATTTTGCATATTTTTGGTAGGTCATTTAATATTCAAATACATTTAAAATGCCTACATACCTTATAAGGGACACATAGACACATACGTCCACACATGGGAAAATGCAAAATACAATGAAAGTGTCATTCACAATATCATAAAGATTTATAAGTGTTTGTGGGAGAACACATACTATACTATACATCATAGACAAATCAAGACCTAAATACCAAGGAAATTTTCAGATAGAAAATTCCCAAGTTCAATACAGATACAAATTCAAGGGACAATGTGAAGCCCCTGAGACACAAGATGAAGCATTATTAAAAAATGCCTTCATTGTTATAATGGGAACAGTTGATCTACACCTCCAAGGAGGATTTAAAGTGCATTTACATCACACTGAGATAATAACTATCATACATAAGAAATTTAAGAAAATGCCTAACTTACCAAAAAACACTTTTTGTGACAAACATGAAACCAATGTGAAGATTCAAGGTTTCGAGGAGGTTTTGCTCAGAATGGGAAAATTTGATGCCATCTATTAAAAAAAAATAAAACTGCAGAAAGAAATGTCTTAAGGGATTGAAGACTGATCTTATTATGTATATACATGGATGAAACTTTTCTTAATTGCAATGCTCATTTAAGATTTGACATTATAATTTCAATCTCTATGTTTCTAACAATAAAAATTATCTACTTGTATAATGTGTTTCGAAATAGATGTAATACTTGGATTGATATTTTAACCCAAGTAAAAACTATTTTATGTAAAAAGCAATGCATTCACAGAAGAAAAATATAAGTATTAAGTGAAACTACATATACTTACATATAAGGGTGATGCTTTTTAGGGGTAATCTTGACCATATTTTAGGATTATAAGAGAAAACCTGAAACAAATTCACAGTTTGAGAGCATCACCTGTGGGCTACAAATAAGAAATGAAAATGAAAACGTTATAAACAACACAGGAAGGAGAATTTACTTGTCTTTTTGATGGATTTGAAGGGAGGAAGTCCTTTTATGAGCTATATAGATGAATGAGTACTGAAAAGGAGTTCTGAAGACCTTCTAGTTCTTGGGACTTATTTTTGTTCATTTCATAAATAAAGATACACATCCTAAGGTTGTTCTATTCTACCTAAAACACGGAGACTGAGAAGAAATGAAATCAGGATTGGAAGGAACTTGATAGTTTATCTGGTTCACTCTTTCACACTCACTAATTCCTTCTATGAAACATACATTAAAATCATTGAAACTGTTGAGAACAGAAGATGCAATTCTTTTTTTGCTCTTAGGTTGAAAATGAGTGAATAACACCTGAGTGCTTCCAAACACAGCATGCAGGTCATTAAATGGCAGATATTTTGTTTTTCGTAGTCTCAGAAAATGCATAGTGTTCAGATCTTGTTTCAATTTTTGTGTTTTCTACTGAATAATATTAAACTGATATTTGTGATTAATATTAAAAATGGGGGAAACTGGATTTGCAGTATGCAGAAACTCTCTGTATTTTCTGTATTATACAGAGAGATTATATAAAATATAGTATTGCAAATTTTCTGTAAACCCAAACTACTCTAAATATAAACTCGACTGTAAAAAAGTGATTGCAGCCGAGCAATGTGGTGCATGTCTGTAATCCCAGTGGCTCAGGAGGTTGAGGCAGGAAGATTGCAAGTTCAAAGGCAGTCTAAGCAACTCAGCAAGACCCTCAGACCCTGTCTTTTAATAAAATACAAAACAGGGCTGGGAATGTGACTCAGTGGTTAAGTGCCCCTGGGTTCAATCCCCAGTACCCACCCACCCCCTAAAAAAATGATTGAAAAACATGTATATGATAAAGAACTGGCATTCAAATTGATATAGAACTCTTAAAACACAGCAAAAGGAAAAAAAATCACCCAATGGAAAAAATAATGCAAAATATCTGAATCAATATTTTACAAAAAAGGGTAAGAAGATGGCAAAAAAAGCATATGAAGTGATTATTTCTCATAAGGGAATTGCAAAATAAAACAATGAGATGCCATTGTACACTAGAAAGGCCAAAATCCAAAACATTGAATACCAACACATACAAGGATATGGATTAAGAACAATTCTCATTTTAGTAAATATCAAAAAATATACAGTTCTTTGGCATTTATCCAAATGAGTTGAAAAACATACACTCACACACAGCCTACACACCAAAAAAAGTGGAAAATGGAATTGCCAATATTTGGAAGCAAACAAAATGTACTTTAATAGGTACATCAATAAACAGTGGGACATTCATACAATGAAATATTTTTCTCTAATCAGTGGAAATTAAATAAAAATTATAAAGATATCTAAATGGTATTAAGTGAAAGAAGTCAATCTGAAAAGGATACATACTGTAATAGTCCTATTATGTGATATTTTTGAAGAGGCTAACCTATGGAGATACGAAAACTATCAGTGGTTGCCAGGAGTTTATGGGGAGGAAAGATGAAGAGTGGGACACTACAGATTCCAAGGGCAGAGAAACTACTCTGTATGGTATTAGAGTGGTTGGTACATGTCATTGTTTATCTGCCCAAACCCAAGGAATTGACACACAAACTGAAATACAATGTAAGTGATGGAATCTATTAGTAATAACACAACATTATTGACTCCTTAATTGTAAAAAATAGCAGTTCAATTAACAATAGCTAGATTGTGGAACAAACCTAGATGCCTTTCAATAGATGAATGGATAAAGAAACTGTGATATATACACAATGGAATATCATTCAGCCATAAAAAAGAATAATATTATGGCATTTGCAGATAAATGGATGGAATTGGATAATATGCTAAGTGAAATAAGTCAATCCCCAACAAACCAAAGACAGAATGTTTTTCCTGATAAGTGGATGATAATACATAATGGAGATGGGGTAGTAGTGGTTAAGAGAAGAATGGAAGAACTTTAGATTGTGGAGATGGAAATGAAAGGGAGGAAGGGGTAGGGGTATGAAAGATGGTGGAATGAGACAGACATCATTACTCTATCTACATGTATGATTACACAAATGGTATGAATCTACATCGTGCACAACCATAGCTATGAAAAGTTATACCCCATTTGTGTACAGTGAATCAAAATGCAGTCTGTAAAAATAAATAACAATAAAAAAGAACTGCAAAACATCACTGCAGATGTTTATAATAAAGGAAACTGTAGATGTGTGTGTTGGTGTGTGTGTGTGTGTGTGTATGTGGGTAGGTATTAAAAGGGCACCTCCTTGGCACCTCCTGCTAAATTTTTCTGTAATCCTAAACCTTCTATAAAAAGTAAAGTCTATTAATTTTTTAAGAAGTGATGTTTGTTACTAGTAAGTCATTTCCTCACTCTATATAATTTCCTCTCAGGTATGGTTAGCTGCACAGTTGCATAATGATCCACTTGTCTAGGAGATATTATCAGGTCTTAAGTGGACATTTGGGTTGAACATATTAAATATGACTTCAAATATGAATTTCTGAAAAAAATACTCTTATGGAGAAATATTTTTAATTTAGTGAACATAAGAGTGAGAACATAAAAGGAATTTTATTTCTGCCTTTTACAGAACTCTCAAAGTCATCGGTCTCAGGGAAAATTATACTGGTTAAAGTAAATGTAATGTTTATAGCATTCTGGCTTTGGATTTATGTTCATCTTGTTTAAAGGTGAAAAGAACTTTGTTATTTACCTAGAAATCATGCATCATTCAATATTAGTATTTTTTTGTTTAACCATTCTGAAGATGCCATTTGTACTATCACCCTATTATCCTCTTGTGACTACAAATAAGAATTATTTTCTCTAACACCTTTTTAATGCCAACATCCCTAGTTAGAAATTTCATATGTAAGTGTGAAGCTGTATAGTACACTTACGTTGTATACTATATACTTTTTTCTACACAGAAAACATCAGAATATTTTACACTTATAAACATATATAGGAAAAAGGTAACCCAGAAGTTGACAAACATTATGCATAGATATAACTATAAAATGACAATTTACATCCTGAAACTTTTCAAACACTTCATTGTGTTCTATAGACCATAAGGATTTTAGGAATGTAGAATAACGAATATTCATTGAAGTTGAAAATATTTTTGCATAGGCTCATCAAAAATCAATTGTTGAGCCAGATTAGGACACAGGAATAAAAACTACAGAATAAAGTTAAAAACAAAATGGTAATCAGCACTATAACCTACTATTCTTCATTCACTTCTCATGTGCTAACCACTTACATGCATTCTATTTTTGAATCTTCCAAAAGCTTTATAAGGCACATAATATCTACTGCTTTGTTTTATGCATAAGAATATAGGCAAGATGTTCAGTTACAGATAAGACAAGAGGTTAAATTATTTGCTGGAGGTAGTACAGGTAGTAAGTGATGATATCGGAGCTGTTACTCAAGAGAGTCCTAACTGTATATGGTCAAAGACAAATGTAAGGCCATTCCAGAGAGTTCTTGAAAATAACAGAGAGACAAGTTGTAAACTTGTAAAAATGTAACTGTAAGTTACATTTAAGTGAACAGAAGGTGACTAAGTACATTCCTGTTTGGGAGTAAAAATAGGCATTGTTCTGAAAGAAAACAAGTATAACTTAAATGAGCATTAGAAAAAATAGTAGCATCTGAAAGTCATGAGTACCCTCAGCATGTCCTTTAGGCCTGTTTATCCTGCTATATATGTTTATTATATTTTGCTTTTCTATCAGCTTTTAGAAAGCAGCAAATTAAAAAAAGACACAAGTTGCTAAAAACCTTTAGTAAACTCTTTCTCTTCCCTAATAGACTTTTCCACATCTCTATCTGAAACTTTGTGCAAATCTACATTTAAATGCACTTTTTCATGGAAATTGAGCAGCATTGATTCTTGTTTCCTTGGATGATATCATTTCTTCTGACATTTTTTGAATGATATAGAAAACACAATCATGCACAAAGGGCAAGAATATTAGAATTATTACATAGCAATAAATATAAATTAATATTTATTGAACACTTAGAATTTGCTAGAATTTCTCAGAAATGTTTACATGAATAATCTCATTTAATTCTCTTTTACTATCCTCATTTAATATTTGAAGAACAAGGGGCATGGAGTGATTTATACATTTCTTGCAGAAGTCACAAAACTAGTAAGTAGAACTAAGATTCAGATCCAAGTAGGTTAACTCAGAGGATTACCTACTTAACTGATGCACCAAACTGCCTCACTGTAGCACTGCTGTTATTTCTCCTGTTTCACTCTTGTATTCCACTTGTCTGCCAAAGCTTGCTCCATTGATGCCTGTCAGTGCTGAATCAGTTAAACTAGTGTTATCAAGTCTCCTAACTATAAATGTAGAAGAAAAATCTTAGGAGAAAACCTGTATTAGTTTTATCAATCTGCTTTTGCAGAATTAAAAACAAAAAGCCATCTTGAAGCACACCAATAGAATTATGGTTTTCTCTGTGAGAATTTACTGCATTGGCATTCTGATTTGTTCTCTTCTAAAGAAGGAGCACAGAAAAAAATATTAGGTGCTAAAACAGACAGGCTCTGATGAATTACTGACAGCTCCACATATCTTTCTAGTGTTTTGTTTTCCTCAACCTCATGCTAACATTATTCATTCTGTGCTTTAACAAATTATAAAAGTTTTTTCAGATGTATTTATTTATTTACTTATTTTAAGATTGAGGCCCTAGGACATCAAAATACCATACCAATAATAAGTGATTAGTGAAGTTCTGGGATTAATATATAGAATAAAGCTTTTATTTCCTTTTTTCTTCTCCTATCTTAAATCTGTCTCTGTTCATGAAAATATTGGCTATGATCTATTACATATCCTAGCTATGCAATCATGGTATTGAAACCAAAATGGTGAAATATTACTGCTCTCAGGGAAGACTTTCTGAAATGTGAAACTATGTATATGTTCCATAAAAGACAGAATATATACTGAATTATAGATATATATATCACATGTACTTCTGAGGTATGAGTGTGCACATAGACACAGACACACAGACCCAAGAGAGGTTTCAGAGCATTATCTCCTGCTTGCCACAAGTCAAAGTCTGCAAAAATCAGTTTAGACTCTTTTCTGAAAATTGAATGTCAATTTAAGTTTCTATATGTTTAAGTCAGTTAGATCACTTTTAACATATAACATGCTCAAAATGATTGAAAGACAGACAATCCATACATTAAAAGCAAAAAATGAAAATAAGAAGTTTGTATTCTATTCTAAATGTTTTTCTCTGTGATGGAGTGCTCCATCAAGGGCACTTTGCAGTTTTTACCTTGTGCAAGGAAAGTTAGATCTGTTTCTTAGACACAACTTGGTGCCTCCTGGGTCACTGGCTTCAATGGTCAAGCTCCTCCTAACAGTGCCCTTCTATATGGTGTGCCCAGGTCTCACGGCTGCCATGGGACATTATTTTCCTAGTGATTTTCTGGAAGTCATCATTTACACTGGGAATAAAATGCTAGGCTGAGGGGTAATGCAATCACTAACTGAAGACCAAAGACATTTAACCCAAGCAGTGCTCCCATTCCCACTTGATGAAGCTAAATAATGTCAAAGAAAAATGGAAGAAGCATCATTGCTTGGTTAGAAAGTATTGAGAGACATAAGACTTTAGGCATTTTGTAACAGGATTTCTTTAAAGTTTTTATTGTCTACTTGAAATATATTTAGTTTTTGATGTTAATCCAACTACTCCATTTTAAGCATTGGAATAGAATTGGGCATCTCTTCTTGCTTAACTTTTTCTTTATTCAGAAGAGTCTTATTAAATACAGCCAGAGAGTAGTTTTGAGAGGAGGCCATGAAACTACAAATCCTTCCAAGATGACCTTTCTGGTGGAGCAGTGATCTGACACCCCTGGGTTAGAGTAAAGCAGTTTATGCTTTGTGCTTGTAAAATGAGTTATAAATGGCATGAGTTTGGTTTTATTAAATTACCTTTTCTTTTTTAATAAACACCATCTGTTTAGTCTTGGCAAGTCTCCCACAGGAAAAAGAAAAAAAATGATATCCTGAAATAGAAAAGAAAATATAAATTTTTCCTTTATAATTGACCCTCGTAATTTACTGAGATTAGGTTATGGTGGTTCAGAAACATCACTTGTAAGTTTGCAGGGTTAATACACTTATTTAGTATAATAGTTTGTATAGATTTTTAAAAATCATTTGAAAAGCCATTTCATGTCAATTATTTGTGACTTTTGCTTTCCGTACTCAGAATTTCATAGATTAGTCAATAAAGGTAGAGATACAGTTTTTTTTCTTTTTATTTTTCTGGTGTGTGTGTGTGTGTGTGTGTGTGTGTGTGTGTATGTGTGTGTGCGTGATGTACTGGGGATCAAGTCCAGGGTGCCTTACCACTGAGCTACATCACTATAACTTTTTATTTTTTTGAAACAGGGTCTTGTTAAGTTACCCAGTTTGGCCTCAAATTTTCAATTCTGTTGTCCGAGCCTCTCAAATAGCTCAGATTACAGGTGTTTGTCACCATGCCTGGCTGCATCTTTTAAAATATAATGTGATAGGCAAATGATAGAGCAGAATCTCAAATTCAGATTTACTTGGTAGCAGTATCATATTACTTCTATTCTACTGCAGTCCCTAGGCAAGAAAACATGACATGCTCTTTTGTGGACACCATAAAGATAGGACATTTGGTAATCTGCAGTGCAGAGTTGAGTTAAAAACCATCAACTACTCTACAACTATGAGCCACACAGCACTATTGGCACCTCATTAAGGTACAGGTATGGATGGTGAAAGGGTAATGACTGAGTTAACTCTCCTCACGTAGAAATTTGCTGAGGCTACTTGATGAAAATAGTCCAACCATTTTGGAATGTTTTGGCCACTAGCCTGGATAATGGCTACTGACAAAAGATTCAGCAAATGTAAAAACCACAGCTGCTCAGGATTTTGAAGAAATGACTTCTTTCAGCATCACAATTATTGGGGATGATCAGAGTTCAATTCTGAAAGAAATGAGGCTGAAACTAAATGAATTTAAAAGGAAGCAAACAGACGGTTCAGATGAAAGGAATAATGCATGGTTATATGGTAATCTCAGTGACTGCTGACTGGAGGTATTCTTCTTTAATTTTGTAAACATTATAAAGGAATTGATCATGGCTCTACATAAGGGACAGTTACTCTTAGCTAGAGCTCACAATTGCCAATATGTAAAGTTTCTATCCCTGGGTCTGAAAACATTTGATGAAAGTACAGTGAGGGCCAGAATCAGGCCAGTGATTCTGAACCTATCTAAAGTAAATATTGGAAATCTGATTATATTGTAAAAGAGAATTTGAAGATCACTTTCACCCAAACACACTGTGCTGACTCCTAGTAAACCATTTCTAATGAAAGTTTTGCCAATATTTGAAGTTAAATATTCCATTTTCCTTTCTGAGCACTGTTGTTCCTGAAAGAATAAAGTCGTGGCATGGATTGAAGGTCCTGTGCGACCAGGGCATGGAGGATTTCTATGGAAGATGTGATTTTGTTGAGATTCCTAGACACCCACAGCTAGCTCTTTCTAATTCTCT
The DNA here is from genome assembly GCF_902686445.1 of Sciurus carolinensis. Lineage (NCBI taxonomy): Eukaryota > Metazoa > Chordata > Mammalia > Rodentia > Sciuridae > Sciurus > Sciurus carolinensis. The sequence goes on from NW_025920120.1 coordinate 2,129,764, forward strand.
AGAGCACCCATAAAGTAATTTTTCTTAAGTCCTGTGCTCCTATTTCTAAATTCCTTAATAAGCAACACAGAGCCCTGCAATAGTGTCTGAAATAGCCCAAAGGAAGTAAAATGGTTTATATGGGTACAATCTCAGCTTCAAGGACAAAAGTATATTAATTAATGGGAGCATATTTCAAAGTTCACTTCTAAAGCTTGCCATTTTATTACTGTCTTGGCTAAAGTACAAAATGATGATGATCTTTATTATTTAAGTCCAATGAAACTGCCATAAAGTGTTACTGATATTAAGAAAAAGGTAGATTAGGCTGATTTTTTTCTTTCAGTCAGTCACATTGAAAGACAAGGAATTACCCTTTCTTATTTTAGGCTGTCTGCCCTCTAGTTTTATTCTTTTTCTTTTCCTGTTCTCCCACCATTTTTGTTCCTTTATCCCCTCAGATGAGGAGATACCCTTCCAGTTTCTCTCCCTCTTATTTTTCCATTCTCATTTATATCTTTGTTCTACTCACTAGTTAATATTTAGGGTTTAAAACAACAGGATTATATGAACTGGGGAATAGAAAGTCTCAAAGGATTCAAAGGGCAGACACAGTGTGATTGCTGTTCAGAGAAAAGAAACCCATTTTAACTTGGTGGTAAGCAAAGAACAGATGAGTAAATGTTTATGGATGAAGATTCTTTAAGCTGAGTCCTAAAGTTGGGCAGGATTTGGCCATGTGGCAGGTCAAAGCAAAGGAAATTTATGAACATGTGCATGGAGGTGGGAAAATGTTTCAGTAATGCAGTAGTTTATTTTTTGTTGTTGTTGAATATTCAATTAGTGGACAGAAAGAGAAAAGCAGATGCAAGGTAGGATGATCAGGTTGTGAAGTATATAAAATGCTACAATGAGAAATTTGAAGTGTGTTCATTAGATAACAAAATGTTGAAATAATAAGAAAATGCTGATTGGCCAGTGAAAAAGCAACAAAACTACAATATAACTATCCAGAAGTCATCAGGAAGAACTACTCTTTCAGGGAGCATGTGCATTAGAGACTTTGGTGACCTGGAAAATGACCCTAAACTCATTATAATAGTAAACTGTACACCCCTGGGAAAATATTAAGATGCTGAGACATGCAATGTAAGAAGCATGATTAGAATATGCAATCACAATGTTCCAGCACACACACACACACACACACACACAAAACTGGTGCAAAATTACATGTCATGCACCCTGACTTCATCACTATCTAGTTCATCCCCCTAACTACTATCCATCTATGAACATTAAACCTCAGACCAAGACTAGGAGACTCCAAGATTGCACTACCATTCTCTAGAGTGTACTTTCCCTTTATTAGTCTCTTGTTTTGCTACTCATACTTGATGCATCCTTAAATTCTTTTCTGAGGTGGTGAAGAATATGGAAGGTTCTAGTACAGGTCTTCTCTGCTCCTGGAGATCTCCTTGCTGCTATAGTAGCTCTTGATAGTTGATTGGGACTTTTTTTCTATTTATGACTATTGCATGTTGGGTTTCCTGTGCAGTAGATTTGGTAATAAAGATTACCAGGCAGAGGTTTACTAGTAAATGCTTTTTGGATTCACACCTATGGAAGGAAAGGAAAGGGAGTAAAGGGACATAAAGTTCTCAAAAATAGGCATGGAAGTATCTCAACTAATCCCAGGAGACATCTAAAATTACTATAGTTGTTCAGCATAGTGGCTCATGTCTCTAATCCCAGCTACTCTTAGAAGGCTGAGGCAGGAGGATCTCATGTTCAAGGCCAGCATGGGCAAATAAACAAAACACAGTCTTGAAATACAAATTTTTAAAAGGAATTGGGAGGTAGAGCTCTTGCCTGCCTAGCCTGAATGAGGTCTCCAGTACCAGAAAAATTTAAAATTAATTAAAAACAGAAAGCAATTTTGGGTCCATCTTTTAATATGAGTTACCTAGAAAGAGGCATGGTATCAATTGAGGTGACTATTCACTGGAGGTAATTCCTGAGGTAACGTGACAACTGAGTGATATCTGACAGTAAAATTCCCCAGAGTTGAATGAACTATTTTATCTCTTGATATTTAAGGTATGCTCCAATAAAAACTTGACAGTTCCTCTTTGAGTACTTATCACACTTTATATTTATTGTAAGGTTATTGTTTATCTTTGCAACTAGGTGGTCATCTTTGTGTAAACAAGAATGTTGTCATGTTTGTGTTTATGGCATCTGAGATTGTAGGAAATAGGTGTCCAAGAAACTACTTTAAAGAAATAATAAAAAATAACCTGCTTTAATAAAATTTTGTCTTCTCTAAATATTAATTAATAGGTTCAGAGTTTCTAAAACAAAAAAAAATTTAATGAGGCTACAGTATCTTAAGTTAATCATAAGTGTTTCAAGTTAAATAGAGTGGAATGTTCCCTCAAACTACGACTAATAGGTTCCATTTTTTTAAGTTTTGGAGTTTGTATTCATTTTAGGAATCTGATAGGAAAAAACAAATTTTCTTATTTTAAAACTGATGAACACTTTAATTCCTTCATTAGTATAGTTTCTAGTAAACAAAAACTGATTCTTTTTCTAATTGTAATCTTTTGGGGGGAAACTAGGCCTATTTAGGCTTTCTGTAGTGTACATTGGTATCTATCATTTGTTCTCTAATCTCTGAAGCTAATATTCTTTTGTAGAGCCACTAATCATTATTACCAATGTGTATGCATTTTAAAAAACATTGCTGAATACTTAATTGTACTGAATGAAACAACAGAGTACAGGGAGAGCCCCATGTTGGAAACAAAGATATGATTCCTATATTCTAGAATTTACTGAATTTTTATAATACTTTGTAAAGGCTAACAGACTCATGAATAACCACAAAAGAAGATATAATGGATATTGAGTAATGCTGAATAATTAAGGAATAAGGAGCCATAAAGTGAAGGAATGATCAAAGTGAGGCAAGTTAATGGTAAAAAAAATATACTAAAAATAAGTCCTAAAAATTCTTTAACTCTTCTTGCAAAGAGAGACAGGGATTATACCTCCTCCCCTTGAACCTGCACAGACCAAGAGAGTATGGTTGAGTTTTGATGGAGTTTTGTTTTTGTAGTGCTGGAGAGTGAACTCAGGACCTCATGCATGTCAGGCAAGCACTCTACCAGTGGCCATATCCTTACCCCAAGAATATATCTGAAATGACACGTGACACATGAGGCTTGGTCACATAGAAGTTTCCTTTCAGGAAATTCTGTATCAGAACTCATTCGCCATGCTGTGAAGTACCCAAGCCACATGCAGCAGTCATGTTCCAGTGCTCTGTGAACAGTCCCAATTAAGCCACACTTACCTGTGTAGAAAATAGCTTGGAAGTACATCTCCGAACCAACTATTGTAGCCCAGGGTTATCTGAGTCTTCCGAACTGAGTCCCTAGACATTGTGAAGGAAAAAGAGCCAAGACTGTTGTGCACTTTCCAGGTATCTGACCTACTCATTTTTAAGCATGATTAAATCATTGTTTTATTCCATAAATTTGGAGTTGTTAAATATAAAGTTAACAAAGGGCTGCTTGAAGAACATTTAAACATTGTCTATTCTTGTGTTCTCAAACACTATTTTATTTGCTTTAACTGCCATATATTACAGGTTTTTATTGTGCAAAGGAAAAAGTAATTGAGAGGGTGAGTTACTCAGACAACTTTCTTGTACTGGTAGACAACAGAGGTAGCTGTTACTATAATTATCAAAAATCTAATCACATATTTTGAAATATTCTTATGAATTAGGTAGTGTGCCAATTGTTTTATATAAACAATTAATTTATTTTTTAATCTCCATCTTAATCCTATAAGTTAGGGATCACTATTATGTTTTATATATAATTATAGTATAGTGGGGTTTAAATACTATAGAGGCAGTTGACCCAAGGACAATTCAGACTGAATGGACACCAAAATCCTTTCTTACTGCATGAACTAGTGCTTTCATTATTGTGAGAAAGTAGAAGAATATTCAAGGGAAAACAATATGATAATAGTTTCTAACAGAGTAGTTTCCTCCTCTGTATTGAAAAATATTGAGTGTGCTTCAATATCTTGTTAACATTTTACATATTAATGCAAAGATCTGGTACAGAAGGTTCTGGGTTGCCTTTTTCTCCACAATATTTAGAGTTGAAGAGGATATTGAATTACTGTATGTGGTGCATATATTTGAGAGGGCAATCTGAACAGAATTCAACCAAGCTGTGGCTCTTGAAAATAAAGATTTCTCATAAAAGAAAATGAATCATTGTCCTTGCCCATTGCACTAAATCTCTAATATGACAGTAACCAGAAACCTGAAAAGAATCATTTCAAGTAGACCCTGTTTTGTGGCTCTGGCCCCACAGATTGATTTTATATTCAGGATTAGAATATGGCAGCTGCCAAAAGCCATGAGTGCAATGGTCCATTCAGAGAAAAACAAAATTTTCAAAGAGACACCCAGTAAAGACATGCTGTAAAAGGCAAAGAACAGATATGAAAAGATCTACTGGTCCATGCTCTCAATTTGGATGTTTACAATCTCTAAAAATAGACATTGAAGGCTAATATCAAGTTTAAATATAACTTCTAGACCACTTGCTCATTAAATCTTATATATTTCCACAAGAAACAGAACTAAAGAGAAATCATTCAAATTATATCATTTAAAGTGAGAAATTCCAGTTAGTGCCGTTGTTAAGATTCTGGGAACAGAATACATATAACAAGGGGTAAGACCCTTCCCATGACCCCATCAACCTGGCTCTCTTTTAGAGATGGCTTGAGTCTGTGAAAAGGGAGCAGCAGTTGATTGAGATAATTTCCGGGGATCATTTTTGAAACTTTTTTTTGTGTAAAGATATACAGTTAGGGCATTGTAGGTATTCAAGAGCTATGAAGTGCATCTATTGCAAAGTTGCTCTGACCTTATCTTGGAGTCTACTAGGGCTTTTATAATTTGAATCATTAAATAGGGCATATTTGTATAGCTTTATGTCAGCTGACAATTTCTTAAGGCAACTCTATGTGTAACTGCAGAAAAAATCCTTTTGTTTTATGGAACCTACCAAAGGATAAGTGTAGATCCAAGTGCAAGATTTTGAAAGTGAATGGAAAATGGAATACATAAATATTCATACTTCTGTTTCCATAATCCAGAAGAAATTTCTCCCAATTTTGTTGGTTCTATTTAAAGGTATTCAGATAATGCAATGCAACTGAAGTTCATGATAACAGAGTATTTTTCAGCATGTAACTAAACAGAATGCCAGTGTTCCGGTCAGGGCAATGTGATGACTGAGCAGGAACCAATTTCTGAAATGATATTTCACAATGTGATATCCTGATAGTATACCTAGTGACATTAATCAAGGGACTGTGGAGGCTCCGATATGGCTTGGATCCCACTGTGCTCTGCAGGCTTCCAACAAAGCTTGACAAAGCACTCTACACACAGGTTCAGATGTGTGAGACCTAAGTAGTGTGAGCTGTGGAGCAAGTCTGAAGAGAGCTAGAGTGCACCTTTTGGATTTTTCTTAGTTATTTCTTCTTTGAACTTGTTTTACAAATCTGTGCTTGCTGCCAACCAATCCAAAATCAGCCTGGAAGACCAGCCAACAAAGTACCCAAATTTTTTAATCAGCACATTTGGCAAACAAGTATGGTACTTTCCAAAGAAGGTGAAAAATATGGGGTGGGAAATATTGAGCAATTTAAACAATAGATCATATTTGCAGCTTGATGATGGGATATTATAAGAAGAGAAGTCTCAAGTCAAAATTTTGAACTAAACATTTCTTTTTTATTGCTATTCCAAATCTAAACAAGAGAAATCCCTGACTGCAAAGTGACACATTCTGAGTTTACCAAACATTTGCTTATCTAGATACTCATAATGGCATTTGACTACAGTCAAAACTGATTCCTTCTCAACCCCCAGAATTTTCCTAATTTTTATATAGCAATAAACAAACCAAAATGTACTTATCCAGAGTCTGGCAACTCTGTGAAGTGATAAGCTGAATGATTCAGTCACATTTCTTTCTTATCTTCATTAACACTCCAAATAATTGGGATATTAATCCCTATTCCACTGAACTAAGGTAATTTCAATGTAATATAACTTGCTGTGCATTGTATCTGAGCTGTTGTTCACATTCAAGAAAACTGTTATACCCCTTATAGTGTACAATGAATCAAAATTCAGTCTATAAAAATTTTAAAAAATTTAAATAATTTTTAAACAGTGAAAATATTTTTAATATTCTTTATATTTCCTTTGGAAGGATGGAGTTCATAGAAAATCTACTTCAAGTAAGCACTTCAATCACCCCTTTTTTGTAGTCAGTGCTTTAGAAATATAACTTAAGAGTATTTCCTTAAAAATTTAATAGTTTATGATTTACCTTAGTAATCTTTTCTTGTGTGTTAAAACTCTAATGGGCAAGAAAATTTTTCTAAAAACTGTTGCCTGCAATTTCAGTCCTATAAGTTTCTTTTTGCTTTCTTAGAGAGACAAAATTTTTCACTAGTATTTTTCATATAGTATATATATACACACACACATACATATATATACATGTATGCATATGAGATCTCATACTCTTCTTCCTGAAAAAAGAATATAATTTGTAGGTTAAAGAAGTCAAATTTGAGCTCTAAGGCAGGAAACTGTTTCTCAACCTGTGTACATTCCTGCTTTCCATACATTAATTTTCATGCTTAAATTAGGAAAGTCTTGAAAAAATACATGGCACTTAAAAAGGATTAATTAATGATGAATAATATATTTAGAAAATGGAATTTGCTTTATTTATTTGAATATGCACCCATGTTTATATGCCTAAATGAAAAATATCACACAACTCTCAGTCTTGAAGACAATCATATGCTGACTAGAATAATGTTAGAGAAACTCTGATACAATATGAGCAGGAGTTCTGGGCTCCTATCTTAGGATATCTGGACGTTCAGCAATTATACAGTTATGTTCCTCTTCACTACATGTCCTCACCAATTTCATTCTTGTATGCAACATTCTTGCCATTTTCTTTTTAACTATACAAATACCACCCAAACCAATTGGCTACGTTCCAGTTCACCTCCTCCTGGTGTTCTTTCCTAATTAGTAAAACATTTACCAATTTCCCCTCCCCTGAAATTGTGTCAAACTAGTAAGACCTTAAATATGCATGGGGTCATCTTGTTCATATAAGGTATTTATTTGGTATGAATGTCCAAACAGTCTCTTAAAATCCTTGAGAATTAAGACTACACCTTACAAAATGCATAAAATACTTATACCATCAAAACTCAAAAGAAATAGGGAGATTAAAGACACACATAAACACTCAAAGGTCATTTTGTTAACCTGAGGGGTCTTGATAATGACTGACTTTCACTTCCTGATTTATAATTTTTGTATATCAAATTATTAAATAGTCAAACTTTTCATTAAAACAAAAAATAATAAAATAATAAATATTCGAATAGAAAAAAAAGACATCTTGAAGTTCTATTATTTACATATTCATAGCAACTACCATAATGTTAAATGTGTTATACTTGATGCTTATGAATTCTTGTTAACTGAGTCACACAGTGCTTAATCTGAATCTCACAGTTATTTTTACATTTTGCAGTTACTTGTGATACAGAGAATATTACAGTCTCTTGGAATTTCAAGTTCAAAATTCAGGTTATAAGTCTCCTTTAGACCATGTTATAGTTAGGATATGGAGAATAGATTCTTTCCACTACAATTTGTAGCTCTTTGTTTAATAAGCAATAAACAAAAAAACATACAAAAAAATCCTTCTATATTTTAAGGGTTTTATACCCAAATTTCTGCTGCAAAATGTTAGCCCATCAAACTTTCTAAACAGGGCTTTAGAGTGATCAGAAATATTCCATCATTTAATTTGTATCTATTCTATGAACTCTGACACTCAACATTCACATTTTTCTTTTATATCTTATAATTTAAAGATTCTAAAGAATAATATCACTAATTAAAAATCCTGGTGCCTAGAAAGTTCATGTGAAATAATTTGTTTCATTGCTGTATCTGATTACAAATTATTCATGTCTCAATAAAGAGTAAACACTAAATGAAGGCTGTGCATCAACTACATGACTGCTACGTTAGAAATTTCTGGCTCTTCATGTTTTGTTGACTGAATGCACATTTCAAAAAAGCGGGATTGCCAAGTTTTACATTGCTCCACCAGTGTTTAAACAGTCCCAGATAGAACACAAATATTGTTTTATAGGTGTACTTACTTACTTTGAGCCTCTAATTATATTAGAATATATTGACAGAACCAATGAATCTAGAAAGGATTTGACCACACATCTGCCCCTCTTTTAAGGTAACCCTAGAAATAGTTGTTGCTTCAAATCTTAACCAAGGTTTTGGACTATTTTGAATGTTAAATGAACCTAATTTTTATCACTAATGATTAAATAAAAATGAATTTTTTGGAGTTACTTGAATTAGTATGTAATTTTCTGCCCATTTTACTTTCTCTCTTATTAATACCTATACTATTGTTGACTGATGCCAGTAAACATCAACGGATTGTCTAATGAAGGCCACCATATTCAGAATATTCCAAAGTGATTCCACAGCATTTCAGTCAGCTTTTGCATCACTGTGAATAAAAGAACTAACAAGAACCACTTAAAAGAGGAAAAGTTTATTTTGACTCATGGTTTCAGAGAGTCAGTTCATGGTTGACTGACTTCATAGCTCTGGGTCCACAGCGAGGAATAACATCATGGTGGAAAGACATGGTGGAGGAAATCAGCTTAAGGCATGGCAATCAGGAAGCAGAAATATTGCTCACCAGGGGCAAAATATATATCCCAAAGTCATGCTCCCAGTTACCTACTTCCTCCAGACATACATTAACCAGCCTATAGTTATCACCCAGTTAACCATATCAGTGGATGAATCCACTGATAAGGTTAAACATCTCATAATCTAATCATTTCACCTCTGAACATTCTTTTATTATCTCACACATGTGCTTCTGAGATCATCTGTCATCTAAACCATAATACACAGGAAATTAAAAAATACCTTCAGTGTTTTTGGTAGAACTTGGAGAACTTAATAACTGAGTTTTAACTAGCTTCTCTTCAGAATTAGTGACCTTTTTTAAAAAGCAATATAGATTTTCTTCTGTTTAGCTTCTTTATTTGAGGGGAGTTTGTTTCATTCAGGAAGATAATTGCACTGTGTCAATGGAGTTACAGCAATGGTCCTCATATTTATTCTTCATTACCCACTATACCCAAAACATGTCAAATAAAAAAATAATTTAAATAAAATGAGTACAATTATTATGCAACATTTTAAAATATCTTTTTGAAAATTCCTTTTGCAAATAGATTTATCTGCATAAGTTCTTACTTAGAACTTTCAGAGTTCCCAGTAGAGAGCATATATAGGAATTGTATAGTCACTGATTTGTAAAAACTAATTAATTAAATACTTATCATGTGTGTGGTCTTATGCAAAGCAGGTAGCATATATGATCACATTTTAATCTTTACAGTAACCCTTAGAGGTAAGTGTTATTTTGCCCATTTTTAACTACATAAAGTGAGGTTTAGGAAAAATAACTTATTTTACATCACACAATTATTGTGACACAACTAATGGTTGTAATTGGGAGCCAGTGTGTTCACAGTTAATTGGTGTGCTCTGCTCTTAACAGAACCTTAAAGCTTCTCTTAGTCCTGGGAGGTTAGTTTACACATCAATAACAGGGGCATGTAAAAGAATATGTTGCATATTTAACTTGATTGGAGAAGGAAATTTGATAATAATATTGCTAAGAGAGAAGAGGTATTTAAAACTTTTATCTGTTGACAGGGTGTTACTCAGTGATTGAGTAATTGTGTATCATGTTTTACTTATGTTCTACCTCTAGCACTACAAAACAAACAAGATTTGATCTCTGAAAAAGAAAAATCACTCAACTTAATGAAAGGGATTTGAGTAATAGCATAGTTTTATGAGATTTTAGAAACTAAAAAAATATTATAGTCATCTATTCAGTCATTCAATGGGCAGATATTTTGAGCACCTTTTGAACACTGTCACTGAAAGAAACCTCGAAATATGCAGAAGGATATGTTTAGGCCAAGGTTTCTTCAGTGAAAGTTATGCAGAAATCATATTAGGCAACACATGTATTCCAAGTGTAAGAATTGATGAAAATACCTCATTAAAGTTTTCATTGTGATTTTATTCATTATTATGAAATTATATATTGCTAGTGAGGATAACACATTAAATGTGGCATATAATGTCACTGAACTCATTGTGACTTGTGATGCAATATCAATAAATGAATTGTTCCATCTCCTTGTTTGTTTTCAGATTCTATGTCCTGACTGCTAAATTCACTTTCTAATTCTAATAATTCATAGATTTATCTGAACTGAATTTTGAAGTAGGTACTCAAATTGCATAAAATAGCAACAGCTTTCAGTCTTGCATTCAAATTTTCATATATTTTGTTCTTTTTCCTATGCCTCCACAGTGAATAAGTCATCCAGTATTGTATTCAATAGAAGAGGCAAGAGCAGACATTCTTGTCCCATCCTGATCTCAGAAGTAGAACTTTCTATAATTCACCTTTAACTAAAACGTTTACTGTAGGACATTGTATTTTGGTACTCTCTCTCTCTCTCTCTGTGTGTGTGTGTGTGTGTGTGTGTGTGTGTGTGGTTCTGGGATCAAACCCAAGGTCTCATTAATGGTAAGCAGGTTCTCTGTCACCAAGCTACATTCCTGGTAGAATATTTGAAGATAACACTTACAAAATCAAGAAAATTCTCCTATAATCCCTGTTTGCTGATTATTAACAATGAACCATTTTGTTATTCTATCAAATCACTTTTTATCTATTGCATTGATTGCATTTTTATCTTCTATTTTGTCAATGTGATGATGACCAGCAATCAGTTTTACATGCTAGAATAAGCTGAACTTGCTTGTGATTTAGTGTCTTATTAATTTTTAAGGATTTAATTTGCTAATAATCAATTTAGAGTTATTGTGTCTATGTTATCACAGCTTCTAATGTTAATTTCCTAGGTACTTTTTCATATCAAGGGTATGATTTCATGGAAAGTGTAGGGAAGATTTTCCACTTTTTTCTTTTTTGTAATAGAGTGTCCAAGGTTGGTTTTGTTTTTATTTATTATTTAAATATTTTCAGTAATTCTCTTAAAGTAATCATCTGGACCTGAAGACTTGTGTGTGTTTGATAGGGTGGTAAGGAACAAATGAAATACTTCAGTAGTTATATGAGTACTCATTGGCAAAAAGTTGTGCAGAAACACTTTTTATTCATCTTTATATTTGCACACCTGTTTTTATATTCTTATTAAATGCCAATAAATGTAACATACACTTTCTCTTTTCTTGTTGATCTATAAAAAATATTTTATTAGTTTTCCCAAAGCAAAAAAATTTAAATTGGTACATATTCTCTTTGATATTTATTTTGTATTTCATTAATTTCTGCTCTTATTTTTAGAATTCTGACTTTGTAATTCAGTCTTTTTCTAGTTTCTTGAGATGGATGCTTAGATCTGAGATTTTCTCTTTCTTCTCTTTTAATTTGTACATAAAAAACTATATACTTTATGTTCAGCATTGTTCTTTTTGCTCAGGATTAGTTGGATCTTCTGGGTCTTTTGTTTTTCCATATGAATTTTAGGATATTTTTTTCATTTCTGTGAAGCACATTCATAGGTGTTTTGATGGGAAATGTATTGAATCTACTGATAACTTTCTGCAATATGGAGATGCTAAAAATATAAATTCTGCTTATCTATATACCTGGGAGTTCTTTCCATTTTCTAGTGTATTCTTCAATTTATTTCTTCAGTGTTCTGTAATTTTCATTATAATTGACATTCACCTCCTTGGTTAGGTTCATTGTTAGGCATCGTTTTTTTAAGCAACTGTGCATAGAATTGATTTCCAGATTTCTTCCTCAGTCAATTAATAATTGGTACATAGAAAACTTATTGTTTTTTGTATGTTGCTTTTGTATCTTGCTACTTGGTTGAATTTATTTATCAATACTAGAAAGCTTCTGAGGGAAACTTTAGGGTCTTCAAATGTAGGATCATATCATCTGCAAATAGGAATAATTTGACTTTTTCCTTTCTTGTTTCCATTTCTTATATTTTTCCTTCTCTTGCTTAATTGCTCTGGTCAAAATTTTAAGTACTGTATTGTATAGGAGTGTTGAGAGTGGACATCTTTGTCTTGATTCTGATTTTAGAAGAAATGTTTCCAGGTTTTTCTCCATCAGTATGACGCCAGCTTTAGGTTTGTCATACATAGTCTTTATGATATTGAGGTAAGTTCCTTCTATCCCTAGATTCTTCAGTTTTTATCATGAAGAGGTATCAACATTTTTCAAAATTTTTTCTGTATTTATTGAGATGACCATTTGATGTTTGTTCTTATATTTATGTGGTGTATTACAATTTTATTGATTTGAAGATTTTGAAATACTCATGCATCACTGAGATGAAATCAACTTGATTATGGCTTGTGGTCATTTTAATGCAATTTTAATTCAATTTGCTAATATTTTATTGAGGATTTTTGCATCTATGGTTCATTGATGATATTTTTCTGTAGTTTTTTTTTTCTTTGAACTGGCCATATTCAGTTTTGGTATTAGGGTGATATGGGCATCATAGAATGAGTTTGGAAACATTTCCTTTCTTTAAATTTAAAGGAATAATTTTAGAAATATTTGTATTAGCTCTTTTGTAAATATTAGGTAAAATTCAGCTGTGAAGCATCTAGTTTGCTTTTCATTGTTGGGAAGCTTTATTATTGCTTTAATCTCATTTATTTTTGATGTGTTTATGTTTTTTATATGTTTTCAGTTTAGTTTTGGTAGGTAATATGTGCTTAGACATTCCAATTTATTGGAATATATTTTTTCAAAATTGTCCCCAGTGTTCCCCTGGGGACAGTGTTCCCCTGTTCTTCTGTTGTGATAGCCCTTCTGTCTCTCTCTACATATATTAATTTGGGCTTATCAATCTCATTAATATGTCCAAGAGTCATATCTTTGTTTACTGATCCTTTTATTATTCTTTTAATTTCTATTTCATTAACTTTAACTTCTATCTATATTATTTCCTTTCTTCTACTAGTTTTAATATTGTTTTGTTCTTTTTTCTAAAACCATGTAATGTATCATTAGTTGTTTGAGATCTCTCTTTTTTTATAATGCAGACATTCAAATTATACATTTTCCTTCTAGCCTTTGTCATATCCAGAGATTATATTATGTTTTATTTCTAATTTTTTATTAATTCTGAGAGTTTTAAATTTCCCTCAAATTTCAATGACCCCTCATCATTCAATAGTCTATTGTTCAATCTCCATGTGTTCCCATAATTTTTGTAGTTTTTCTTGTTTCTGATTTCTAATTTCATCCCATCAATATCAAAAAATCATTTATGAGATTATTTTAATCTTTTTGCATTTGATTATCATTTTGTATTTGTTTTATGGCTTAATATGTGATCAATTTGGGGAAATATTTCATTACTGACTGAATTGTTGAATAAAATATTCTATAGATGTGTGTTGAATTCAACTGATCATTATGAATCTGATCATCCTTTCTCAATTCAATCTGATAATCCTTTCTAAATTTTATCTGATCTATATCTGACAAAATCTGATGTATCTTTGTAGATTTTCTATCTGGAAGTCCTGTCTGTTAGTGAGAATGGTATGTTGAAATCTCCTACTTTTGTCTTATTATATTGTTTCCCTCATTTATTTTACCCTGTATCTATAATTTCCCATACTCCAACAGGTTGAGAAACTGATCTGGGAGATCTACTATTAGCCAAGAATAAACCTTTCTTTTACTGCTCAATCAGAAGGGTAGAAGGAATTGATAGAGGAAAGCATCTCAGAAGGTCCCAAAAATTCTGAGGGGGAAAAAGGACTGAGTTTATGGTAAAAAATAGGAAACAGTTATATCCTTTACATGCTTGGGAAAGTATTTGTGGAATGTTCAATCTTAAATTTGTTCACTGGTTTCCTATTGATTATGGTGGTGGTTGTCAAATTTTTAAAAAAGACTTCAAATCTTTTTACAAAGGAATTACTTCATGGGGGTCCATTAGGTACAAAAAGAGAAATACTGATAACTTCTACTTGCAGTAGGAAGTAGGGGTAAGAATATGCCCATTCTCCCCAAATTTATCCTCCTCATTCACTTATACTGGCCTTGAGGCCTTATTATCTTTTTACCTGTTGATCCCCATCTGTATCCTAACTACTCCCTTTTTATAAAATACTTTAATTTGTGGTATTATAGGGTCATAGTTTATGCAATGTAAATTTTACTCACATTCTACTATTATGACTTGTACATGATGCCTTCTGGTAATGTTGTTATACATATCACTTGAGAAAATACATTGAGTTTACCTTTTTTGTTTCTTAAACCTCTAACATACAATTATTATACAATAGATGCTTAAAAATATATGAACAATGGATCAGCTATGCTTCCTATTATGTCTTCATTTAGGCCAAGAGCCATGCTATCTTTTGATAACACTTCATACTTTTCCTTGTGTTTACTGACTTTATAATACCTTCCAGGAGAGAATCTCACCTGGTCTCCTCTTATTATTGGAGGCTGATTTTGTAGGAACATCTTTAGTACAATATCAAAACCCTCAGTGCCTGTCATATTTGTTTTCTATGGTTACTGTGACAAACTACCACAGAAACAGTGACTGAAAACACACATGTGTCATACTGATATTCTTTAGGTTATAATTTCAACATATGTTTCACTGAATTAAAATAAAAATATCAGAAAGGTCACATTCCTTCATTAGGGGGTCCTAGGGGAAAATCTGTTCCTTTCCTCTCCAGCCTCCAAAAGCCAGCAGCATTCCTTGGTTTGTAGCCCTTTTCCTCCATCTTGAAAGCCAGGAGGAGTGGATCAATTCTTCTTACATTTCATGACTCTGATCTCCTCTCTGACCTTCCTCTTCTACTATGCAAGACACTTGCAATTATTTTTGACCCTACAGATAATCTAGGTTAATCATTCCAACCCAAATTTCTTAGTAATTTCTGTCACATTGGTAACATAATCACAGATTACAGGGATTAGGATGTAATAGCTTTAGATTCATTTATCTTCCTGTATTACCTGGAACTAACAATTAGGATGATGTTGAGAATAATACATCACAATTATATATGTACATTTTTTAAGTTTCTTTCTTTATTTCATTTCTTTCTATATTTCATTTAACCCAAACAGTAATTAGCAAGGGTAGTTCTCACATCATTTTCCTTACAATAGTCTTACAAACTTTAATTTATTTATCTATTATCATATGGGTAGTTCTAATTACATATCTGAGTCTTCACTAGAGAATAACTTGAAGGTATAGATTAAAATTTTGTTAATTTCTGAATAAACCACAACTCACATTTTGTTCTATTTAGTCAAATTACTGACTGAAGAAGTTATTATTCAAAGGGAGTTATGTGACTCATATAAACCAGTGTTTAATATTGTAGGAATTACAACCATAATTCAGATATTTAACAAAGCTTAGTTTTTGAACCAAAATTATTTTCAACACACCTCAGTGCTGACAATGCACTAGTTCTTCATACTGTCTTCATAGAAATCATAAGTAAAAGATGTGTTCACACTGGAAAAAAATGTAGTATAGAGGTTTTATACCAGTGTTATTTTAATGTAAATTTTTCTGGTTGAAAGTTTTCTAGAAAGAAATTATGATGCTTTATGTCAAAAATTATAGCAAAAATTTTAGTACAAAAATCATTTGTAGATTGTGTTAGAGTGTTTTCTGTTTTTGTCAGCACCAAATCTACTATTTGTTTAGGCATGCATCTGATATAAGAACTAGAAATTATGAATATTGAGGATTAAGAGTTTTTTCTTCTTCTAAATAAGTTGATAATGTTGAAGAACAAATAAGTTAGTGTTAGGAAATTTGAGACCTCAAGAGAGTGTAAATTTATTAAAACTGAGAATGTGATGGTCTCAATATTCTTAAGTTGACAATGAAAATGCGGGAACTTTCATCATATTAAAGAGGCAGCTTTACATGTAATCTTTGCATGTACACATCCATGAATTCTAGCTAGAGAAAGCATAATTTGAGTTGGAAATCTGGAGATGGTCTAGACTGGAGTCTCAAGAACTTGGTTATTGGCAACTTGAATGTTGTTTGATGGACCCGTTGGTAATCCCCTGTTCTGTATTTATTTTGATTTAAAAAAAAAACATAAGTCACAAAAAGCAGAGGTGAGTGTTTTTTCTGTAGACAAATAAGACTAGCCATCATTATAGGAAAATTTCAGTCCCTAGAGTTATATTTATCTTTGTGTTTCTTATTAGGATGCTATGAAGACCTATTAGAACCTGAGCTAATACAAATAGGTTGTAATCACCTTAAGCCCTATTGCTCATGGCAAGGACATATTTCTCCCTCTTAGCTTGTTGAGAAGGATAAATGTCTTTGGGATTCACATGAGTAGGAAAAAAAAAAACTACTCTACTTTACATAATGTACCACCAAGACAAAGTGAGTAGAATATCTACAATCTTCTAAACATATGCTCTTTGCCTGACTTTTATTGACACTTTACCTTCAAGAGTATAATTTAAGTTTAACATGCCACCTATTTTGTCAGTGCACAACTGTTCATTCTCAAGGAAGTATAGAATAAAGTTTTCTGAGACTCCTAATCTCTTGAGAAATTACATCTATTATGCAAGAATATCTGTTTAAAATGTTTAATGAAAGACCATAGATAAATACAATACATAAAACACAATTTTATTTTCCTCCTTGGGAATGAGTCAAGATTGACACAAAGTAGTTCAGAGTTAATCACCAGGACAGTTCTGAGAGACTAACAGAAGTATCCTCCACAACAATATGTGGTAAGTATAAAGCTTTAGTAGAATAAACATAATTGAAATGTCATCTTCTTAATAGGTTTAGAACAGAACAAAATATTACAAGCTTCTTTCTGTTTTTTTCCACTAGTGCCAGGAGATGATACATAAAAATGTGCAGGCCTCTGAAGACCATTTTCAAGTGAAATTTAACATGGACAGATGAGTATCAAACAGAATTTAAGAGCAGGAATGCAATTTTTATGAACTTAATAATGTCATCATTTCTTTCAAACCAAGTTGCTCATTTTCTGCTGCATAGATTTCAGTCTGACCTTAATAAGAAAATAGCTATTCCTGTGTGTGTGTTTTTCTTCTCTGAAGCTAGAATATAAAATAGCATAAATCAAAGCTGTTTTGACAGATGAACAACACAATTTTGTAACAAGATAAAAATGAAAAAAAAAAGACTGAATAGCTGATAAAAGATGAGTTGGACTGGGAGGATTGGTGTCAGAGCTGAAGGCAGCAGTAGAGATTAGATGCTTATTGACTTTTCAGCAAGCGTGGTGACTCATTCTACATAAATGAAGTTTGTGATATGTAATGAAAGCTTTTTATCTTCACTGAAAGCAAATAAGTAGGTATTTTGTGGCAGGAATGTTGATGTTATCTCGCATTTGTTTCTGAGCAAGAGCACATTAACAGAGTAGGTTTGAAAAGAATTTCACTTTTATAACATCAGGTGCTGAAGGTATTAGAACAAGGTCACGTCTGTAATGTAATGAGGGAAAATTAGATTATAAACGTGCAGTGCTTAATAATATATTCAGTCTCCTCTGCAGGGTGAATGCAATATAGGATCACCTCAAATTACTAATTTTCATTTACTCCAAATGATACTCAGACCACCAAGCCAAATTCAAAAAGTTAAATAATAAAGGCAAACAGGGTGAGGGAGGATTAGTGAGACTCATAATAGACAACTAACCAAAATTAATAGAGTCAAAATACCTGTATGTGAACACAATTTGCTTCAAAATTTATAAATCAGCAAGTTTGGATTACTTTATACAAAAAAGTCTTGGAGGTCCATATTAAGTGTTTGGGAGAAATATCATAGCAGAGAAAGGCAAATGAGAGAGAAAGGTAAGACATTGCTTGTTTTACATTACATTAAAATAAAAGAGAAGGTCAAGCGATTATTGGGAGTATTATCAAAAATGAGATGGGCTAGAACATAAAATGTCAAAATTCTTGAAATGTGGGTTAATGCAAGTGAGAATTGTTCTATTCCTTTTACAAGTACCTATGAAGAGACAGGATGGTTAGCATGTATGCAGAAAGCCTACCATATCTGGGCTGTCAGATCTTGGGAAGTATATCATTTTTCATAATGGATCACTAGGTATTGATCACCTGGCTTTAAGGATTTGGGTAATCATTCCTACAGCCTTCCTTGCACCAGAAACAAACTCATGTAGCCTCTCTTCTTGACCTAAATATCATTGACCTACTTGCCTGACCCTTTGTCTCCTGGGTCATGATTTCCGCCTTGTTGTTCATTCCTGCAACTAAATTAAAACTTGTTGTGATTTCCTTCATCCTGCCCAAATATAATAAGACTAAATGGAGATTAAATTATGAGAAACCAATTTTGACCTCCATCTATAAAATCCTTCAAAGCAATATAACAATTTAATTTCCTGATTAAGCAATTAATTAGAAAAGTATAAGAATAAGTAGAAAAGTAAAAGAAAAAGGTGTTCAAAATAACAATAAATCTTTTGCTGATTTAGAAATTTGTTTTAGCAAGAATTCAATTATAAATTAAATGGCACTACCATTTAATAGGTATAAAAGCTACTTCTTAGAAATCCTTTGACCAATGCTATTGTAGGTTTATACTGGCTGTATCACAACCTGAAATTTAGAGTGCCTAGAAGTTAGTAAATTATAAAAGCAGATTAGTCTAATAAATGATTAAGTCATCGCATCCAAACTTTTAATTTTAGAACTGAAAATGCTGAGGCTTAGAGAGAGAGAATAGCTTGCCCAAAATCACAAGGTAATTACTAACAAAAGTCATAAAACTTTAGAATCTAGGTATTCAGGTTCTTGTTTTGCTACAAATAAAACAAAATATTTATTTTACTGACTGGAATAGCTATTCTCCAATCTGGTGATTATTTGTATAACCAACACTTGGGCACTACTGAAGGAAATTAAATTCAGAATCTCTGGGGGTAATTTGATCACACATATGTTTTAAACTTCTTCTCAAGTGATGCAATGTAGCGAGATATGACTGAATTACATTGGACCATTAGAAAATTCCATTATAAACTATTGCAATTCCTTTATCCCAGGACTAGAGCACTGTTTTACCCAAGGTAATTTTAAGAAAAAATTATTATGATCAATTTAATGATTAGCATAGAAATGCCACATATATATTTTCAAAGCTCCTGACAAGTACTCAATTAATACTGTAGGACATGTATCAAGGAAAGAGCCAGTGTTAAGGTAACATGGATCTCATTTTTGAAGAAACTCAGAAAATAAATTAATGCTTCTCTAAAGGTTATAGAGTAATGTGGGATCTATTTGAGCTCTAGTGATTACAAAATCAGAAGATTAAAAAATAATCCTGCGGGTGTACTTTAGGAACAATTTCCTCCGAAGATATATGGAAGATTTATGAGTGAGTTGAAATCATTTTTGATCAGAAATAACTTCAACCCAGAAAAAATATTAGGGCAGAGCAGAAATGGTGGAAGGGACATTGTCAGAGAGAATATGTTCTTTATTCACATTTTAAAGACTGTTTACCACTGACAGAATAAGAACTATCTAGAAAATTAATACAACTAACAGGAAGCCTGGAAATCAACCAGTCAGTGTTGTGCAAGGAATAAAATTAGACTCCTAAAACCAAGTTAATCCTGGAACTCAGTACATACATATCACCCAAATATAGCAAATGCTTGAAAAACAAATAGTAGAATGAGAGACTACAATTCAATGCTATAATACATAGTCAATGCTAAGGAATTTGTGTGGCTAAATGAATGTTTAGAAAACAAGTCCATTCCCAAAACTAAAGGTTGAATGCTTTCTCTGAAATGCAGATGATAATTCACCATCAGTGGGGGCAGGGAAGAATAGAAGTTCAGTGGATTAGACAAAAAGGAATAAAGGAAAGGGAGGGGGTAGGAAAAGGAAAGACAGTGGAATGAATTTGACATTACTTTCCTATGTACTTATATGAATATACCACAGTGAATCTCATCATCACAACAAATTAATTTACAACAAATAAACTATTTACAATGAAAATAACTATGGTAAATGACAGAAAGATCAATAGAAGGAAGGGAACAGGGGGTGGGATAAAGGGAGGGAGGAGGGGAAGGAGAGTACTGGGGTCCTAATTAGAATAAGATATATTTCATGCTTGTACAGTTATATCAAAATGGATTCAACTGTCATGTACAACTAAAAAGAACCAATAAAATAAAAAATAAAACAAGAAGAAAGAAAATAAGTACTTTGGGGATTTCAGAGACAAGGAGAACAAAAGCTCCCAAATGATAGTCAAGGCAAAATCTAAATACCTGAATTTGTAGAAAATAAACAATATTACTTCTCCTAATTTAGTTATTTCTTCAGTGCTTGCTTCTTCAGTCTATTGTCTTGTTACTTCCCACTTCATGTAGCTTTTATCCTGGAGGTCGAGAGGAAGGAAGCATTAAGAATTGAAAGTGACCTTTCTGATCAAGCCTTCTGCAGATTCGCACAAAAGATGCATGTGGTGGTCTCTTTATTCACCCCAGAAGAAGACGTTTATAGACATCATTCCCTTGCCATCTTCTAATTAAAAACTTCCCCTGAAATGGGAATGAATTATTGTGAATAATTATAATTCTGATTGTATATTAAAAGGTATTTATTATTTAAACAGCCTCAGAATTTTGTCTTCTAAAGAAACTTGTTAGAGAAGACAATGGTGAGTAGAATGGAATAAAGTGTGATAGTATCATTATGGGTGCTGTAATCCATGGCTCCTTATTTTCTTATTCATTTATTTAGTCTACAAAAGTAGATTGAATACAATAAATACTACTCAGAGCTAAACATGGCACCTCTAAAAATGAAAGTTAAGATTGATCTGTCACTGAAATGGAGTGATAATATTATGATTAGGAATAGTATAGTCTCAGAACTAAGCAGAATGAAAGGCATACTGTTAATGTTATAGAAGTAATATTGTTGAGTGTCATTCAAACTTGGCCCTTCATCAATTTTTCTTATTTAAGAAAAGGGAAGCATCTACTCACTTTTTGCATGACAGAGAGATAGAATGCAATGTTAACTGTACTTAATTCTTATTCATTGGCAAGTTGTTAGTAATTCAAACTCACACCTTCTATTCTTGCTTCACAACTTAATCTCTCCTATTTCTGCTCTAGTCAAACTTAGTTTCATCCTTTTCCTGCAGTGCTGTAGCACACACCTAACTAGTCTTCATGCATATGCTACTAATACTCCTACAGCCACTTCTCTAAAATTAATGAGTGAAATTTCCAAGAAGCAAATCTTGGCAAATCTTTAACATTGTGCTTACACAGCAAGAGAAAGGAGGTTCTGTTTGTGCAGTTAATTATATCCCTAGCAACTAATTTAGAATCAGACACAAAATAGATGTGTAATAAATGTTTTGAATGACTAAATAACGTAACTGTAAACTTGGGAGAAATATTTAGATATTTATAAATTTCATGAAATTTAACCAAACTAAAAATCTATTTTTCTTCTTTCAGATCATGGAAGTCACAATGAGACTTCTGGAACTTAGAGAATTGAAAAAATAATATTAATGGCTCATAATATGTCATAAATATAAGTTTATGCATATATGGAGTCAGGCCTGGGTGAGTCTGAGCACCGGAGGCCCTGCTGCAGCATGAACGCTGCCACACAAGCACAGCGAGCCAGCACCAAGGTGAAGGAAGCCTCGCTGCAGCCTGCAGTCATCAGACCCAGAAACAGCAGGGAGGCCTGTCTCAGTAGCCTGCCCCACAGCCCCGCGGACATCCCAGACCTCAATCTCCCACTTCTCACCCTTCATTGATAAAAAGGAAGTGGGGCAGAGCTGAATGAATGCCAGACTCAAGAATTGACCAATAGTGTTTGTACGTTTTGGACCAATAGCATTGGTACATTTTCAAACCCTAATTAGCATAACTGTTGACCAATCACAGTAACCCAAGTGCTATATGAACCCTTGCCACCATTTTCCAGGCTTATTTGGAGGAAGACTACCTAGCGGGAGGTTCGTCATCAAGGTGCTCGTGTTCTGCTCCTGATCATCAACAAATGCTTATTCTCGTGGTGAATTGCTTTCTTCCAATTCAAGAGAGGAGAACTTTGGAAGAAAAAGAGGGTGAGTTACTGGGGTGCCCTGCACTGCAGCATGTCTGGGGAGTGGCATGGGTCCAGTTACATAGTATTTCTTTTTGACCTTCCAGAGGTCAGTATGTGCTGAACATGCCTATACTGACTTTTTTCTTTTGTTTTTCTCTTGTTATTGGAAAATGCAAATGGTGCTTTGAAAGATACATCTGAAATACAGGCTCTTAGATGATGGTGGAAGAAAATTTGAAGTAGTCAGATACTAAGTTCAGGAAGAACGAGAAATAAATGTACAGGGGAGACAAAAGAACCTGCAAACGAATATAGTGTTAAGTCTTGATTTACATGTGCTTGTGTGCTTATGCACATAAATGTACACACATTTTTAAATCAGATAATTAAAATTTATTCCAAATATTTTAACTCCAGTTTTATCAGGATTTTTGTGGACTTGCCCTCACAAATTAAAGTATATCTTATTTGTGAATTTAAGCATCTTAAGCCCTGGAATTTGTTTCCTTGATCAAAATGGGCTAGTGTGTTAAGATGAATTTACTAATGTCTGATGATACTAAAGCACTATAATATTGACTTGTAATTCAGGTTGACAGAGAGTTGATTTGTGACATATTGAAAATGTTGAATTATCTCACAATATTTAGGAGTCTCTTGTGCTATTTTCATGGTCAATACTAGGTTTAACCTTGGTGTGTAAGAAAAAAGTTTAGATATCCATGTTGAATGATCTGTCTCACCTGTTTCCTGAGGGTCACAGAGCCAGTGATAGTTTATGAGAGGTGAATGTTTGCTGATGTTCATTACTAGCCTCTGCACAGGCTAAACTTGGGCTTTCCAGACCCAGTCTGGGCTTAGGTCTGCATATTTAGTGTCATTCACTTGAAGCTGTTTGCTAATAGCCCCTGTTATTTCTTCTTTGACCAGTTACTTAACAGATGTTAATTTTTCTAATATTTTGTGGTGCAATTTTATATTACTTTATTATTGCCATTGATTACAACAGTTCTATTGTGCTCAGAGTATATAGCTAATATGATTTCAGTGTTTCTAAGTTCTTTAAGACTTACTTCATAGCCCAGTCTATGGTCATTTCAGTAAGTGCACCAAACATACTTGAAATTTAAAAAACGGCAAAAAAACTCTGCTATTGTTAGATATAGCAATAGTTTTGTAAAAATAATTTAAGTTGGTTTGCAATGTTCTTCATATCTTTTAATTTATTGGCAGATTCTTTTGAATATTAATATTTCCAACTATAATTATGGAATATTCTAATTTTTGCTCTCATTCTGTAAAAGTGTTTCACTGTACTTGGAAACTATAATTAAATATGTAAAGCATGTGTGACTGCTATTGTGTCCTCATGAATTAACACATTACTATGATGATACATTCCTTCATAACTTTGTTAATATGTATTGCCTTGAGATCTATTTTATCAAACATTCCGGTATGCTTACATACACTGAATTCATGATGCATTTTTCATTATCTTACTTAGAATTAATGTTTTAAACCCCTCTTCTCAGCTTCTGCCATTAAACTTGCTCTTAATTCATTAAACTTTAATAAAATTGCTGACATTTTATTTTGTCTACCATCTTATTAAGTGTAGCCTATTAAGTACTCTTGCATTTTGTTTCTCTTTTTTTCTTATCAAAACTTTTAAAATTTGCATTGGAATTACCTTTAATTTTCCTCTCATCTTTGTAAATAATGATTCTTTGCATTTTTCCAAAATTATTAGGAATTTAATTCTAGGGATTTAATATTTACTTAAATTTTCTAAGTTCATTCACATTTACTACTGTATCATCTTATGTAAAACGTATTTTCATGCATATACGTATTCTGTCTTTTTCACATAGTTGTCATATTTTTATGTCTATATTAGGGAAGAAACAGTCATACCTCGCTGTTTTATCAGCAGTTATTCTAGCTGTTCTTTACTTTGAAGCGTTTTCTTAGTAGCTTCAATAACAATTCAGATTGTCATGTTTATTGTAGTTGTTTTAAGTATATTGCAACCAATGTATGAATCAGGTATTTATTGGTCAGAATTGTGAATAGAATATGAAGATCCCATCTCTAGTTTTCTGAATTTTTTGCAATGTGTTCCATTGCCTGTTTATGAGGTGCAATTTCTTGTTTCCCTGACCACAAAGATTGTTTCTTACTAGGGGCATAACCATCTCATCACCTATGTCCCTCAAGCTGGAGTCAGGGAAGGTAGACTGTGAAATGAGTACTTCAAAAGCTGTCTGCCAGGTTCCTTTGCATGTGCATGCCTTAACAGAGCTTGTCAGTTGTTAAAACTCCTGTAACTTGAGCTGATTGCTTTTTACATTTTGGCCACATCTAATGGTTGTTTGAAGAGTTTCAACACCCAAAAGGAACTGACTCTATTATTACAAGAAGGCAAATGTCATGAAACCAAATATTAATGAGGTATCAATCATTATGTTCTTGTCTCCCATTCTCAGACCTTACAATTTTATATTCTGATTTGACATGCTTATACTGGGAAGTTACAAAATTACAATTTTTTTAAACTCCCTGTTAAATTCAGTAACTAGGGATCAGTATTCACATTTTTATGCTTCTTCTATATCCCCACATGAAATAGTAATTGTAATTGGGTTAACACTTTGTTTTTAAATATTTAGGGGAACTTCAATTTCTAATGTTATAACCAATTATGCAATTCAGTACTTATAATTAAAATACCACATTTTTTAAAAGTTTATATATATATATTTTGTAAACAAATGGGATACATGTTGTTTCTCTGTACATGGCATAAAGGCATACCATTTGTGTAATCATAAATTTACATAGGGTAATGTTGTTTGATTCATCCTGTTATTTTTCCCTTCCCCCCCACCCCAAAATACTACATTTCTAAATGATTAAAACAAAACAAAACAATTGCATTCTAATATACTTACCTTGAATAAAAGAAAAGGTGTACAGAAATTAAACACTTACTGTTTCATAAACAATATTATGTAAGAGTGGACTGCAACATTTACTATGGATTACCTACTATCTACCATAATTAAATGAGCACTTATTAGAAGTCTCATTAGTGTGTAAATCATGATGTCATGTGCTCTTATACTTATGTAAATTGACTTCTCTTATCCATAGCCACAAAGATCTAGCTATTTCTCCAGATCATGAAATGTTATTGGTCTGAAGGGAAAACAGTCAAAGAATTAGAGGGAACTTTGTAGATTCATCTATAATCTTGCTGAAGATAAGAGAATGAATGCTTTTCTGTCAAAGTATTCTAGTATGAAAACTTCTGTGTGCCACACATTAAAGGCAAAGATGAGATAAAATTTAATTATGTAAATTATGTATCAGAGTATGGACTTGCTGTATTCTACTTGAGAGAATCAGAAGATGAACAAACTCTCTTTTGCACATCATCTCAAAAGCCCAAATTAAATGACAACACTACTAAGAATGACTCCTTAGAAACACTACCTCTAAATGTCACATAGGGTCTTAGACCCAAAAGGCCTGAAACCTTCAAGGGTAGAAGAACAAAACCATAAATATTCTGGAATCAAACTTAGATTTTTACATATACATAATATTTCCTCTGTAATTAAAAACAAGACTGAAAGGATAAATATCTCTCCTTGAACAGCTTCTTTTCCACACGAAGTATGTCTGTGACATGTTACCAAAGAATAATAAGAGCTCTCAAATATGCTCAAACTCTATTTATAGCATAGTGTTGATGTGTGTATCAGTCAAAATAAGTAAATGCCCTACCAGTTAGAGTGACTTTAATCCCTCAGGTTCTCATTAATTATTATATTAAAAATTATTTTAACCACTTCATTTTTGTATGTGAAATAAGACTTTTTTTTAACTATGACATTGGGCTGTTACAGAATCACAGTTTCAGTGTCCATATATTTGTTTTTCTTTTTTTACTTATATACCATAATAAAGTTTGGTAATTGTCCTATTTAGCAAAATGCTTCCAAACATTGGCTTCGTATAATACTCCATCATCCTAACAAAGTGCAAAATTACAAGGTACCTGTCTAATTAAAAATATTTTAGATGATAATACTTTTTTTACAGAAATTTCCATGAGTAATAAGAACCTTCTGTTATCCAACAGTTCCCTCCCTACCCACCCAACAAAGAGAAGCATGAGTCAATCAAGAATTTTCAAAGACTTTCAGTGAAACCAAATTCAAGTCCATAGAAGTACTATTGAAGTGTGGTTTGCTGTGTGTTTCAAGTGCATGATGCTATTGCATGGAAAGGCTATCCAAGAATAGTAGCCTGCCTGGCCTGGAAAACTGACAGAATTGTAAATTGCTCAGTGCTACTGCAATTGAGGGAAGCTTTGTGGCAAGACCAAAAAGGTACAATTAAGAGAGTTGGCATTGGTTCATGCGGCAGATATAGGAATCCAGAGCCAAGACTTTGGCAGTTGTTGTTTGTGAAAAGTTCTAAAGAGATGTGTGTGAAAGGGAAAGTTTGTCTTGGATGAAAATTCCTGCTAACTCAGGTCTGCTATAGCTTTTTGAGAAACATCAAAAGGATCCAACCCCAAGTCATCTTCTGGTTATTTAGAAGAACCAGAGACATATGCTGCTTGCCAGTCTGTAGAGAATGATACTGTTTTTTTCTGATGTGAAGAGACTCTGTGGCTCTGGTGCCATAGGCCAATTACTAGATGTCCATGGGGAGCTGGGAAAAGGAGGAAAACCACTTGGGATAGGGTTGAAATGGCAAAAATTGGCAGAAAATAGTGACTGTGAATCTGTTAATACTTCTTCAAATGGGGACCTTGTACTGTGATTGGATTACTTTGGGGGATGACTGAATTGGATTTTGATAAATCAGGTGGTGGTGAAGGTGTATCAGTGTTCGATATCTGCTGAGAATTACCACAGTTCCCTATAGTGAGAGATTCTGAAGGTGTATCAATGGTGCTCTGCAGTGGTGTCACTTGGTTCTTATTTTTATCAACTGAATCCATAGATAATTGAAGAAAATTGGAATTTAACTTATACAATTCTTGAAATAATTTCTGTTCATATTTTTGGTGTATATCAACATGAATTTCCTTTTTTGTGAAGATTCCTGCCTCATCTCCCCATTCATGTAGGTACATGCAGTCAGGTTTTGGACACTGCGTATTCTGAAAGAAATAAATGCACCATTTTTATTTATTTATTTTTTGCACCAAGGATTCCTTAAGAGTTATACTATCTACCACGACATTGTTGACACACTGTATAGCACTTATAGCATTTTATGACCAGATATAGGTCAGATATAAGCACTGGCACTAGGACCCTGTGATCCTGCATATGATGTGCTATTATTGATGACAAACAGTGTGTTTTACCAAATTTTGCAAAGTATTCTGGTTGTTTTAAAACCCCTGGGTCAGCTAGGCACTGGGACAGACTTACAACAAAGACGAGATTTTTTTGAGAGCATATACACTAGTCAAATATTGTGATTTTTCTGTTTTCTCTCATTTTGTTCTCATTCTTTCTCCTTTGCAGTTCTTCCTGGGAGAGTGGTTCTTGAACTTCTGGATCTTCTGGATGTGGCTTTCTATGTGCAGGACAAAGACCATTTTCATCAGTGCAACTTCTAGGCCAACAAAATTGACAAATTCGGTGGCCACAGGTAGGGCAAAGGAAAAAGTTTATTTCATATATCTTAAGGGCTCCATGCAAAGGACTGCATTCCACAGGATCTTCCTTAGCATCAGGATTTTGAGACATCTTCCATGTTTATTCAACAGTGGCAAATGTTTATACTAATTTATGGGGAAAGGAAGTTGAGCACTGAGAGCTAAAATGTAGAACTTTGAAGAACCACCTGACTTTCCTCACTTTTCCCTTAGTGGACCTCCACTCCACGCCATTCCTTACCAAGAGACCACCTGAACTAGCGTAAGGGGAAAAAACTCTTCATAACCAGGCCACATTGCTTCAGAAGTCCCAACATTTATAACTGAGAGACAGTCTCAGCTTTTGGTGGGTTCCACAGCCAGACAGTCACCATCTTACATTAGGGTAAGACTTCCCATGTACTTATTTTTTGAGAAATCTCCTTGTATTCCCTTAGTGTCTGTGTTTTAGATTTCCACCACAATGTATAAGGGTTCTGTTTTCTTTATATCCTGACCAATGCTTCAAAAAATTCTTTAAATTTTTTTAAATAGTAGCAATACTAATGGAGGTGAAGTAGTATCCCATTGTGTTTATGATTTGCATGACTTTAATGACTAGTGATATTGAACATCTCTTTTGGTATGTATTGGCCTTTTGTATGTCTTCGTTATAACATCTGCTCAAGTGTATGCTAGTTTTGCAGACTACCATAAAAATACTGCAGGCTGGGTGGCTTAAACAATCACTTTATTTTTTCATAGTTCTGGAGTTTGAAAAGTCTAAAATCAATGTTTAGACAGTGTTCAGCTTTTGGTGAGGGCTCTCTTCTTGGAGAGTAAGCCTGTGGTGTCTCTGAAAAACTCAATAATCCTGTTGAATCATGACAACTGAAGATCTTATTTAATCTTGATTGCAACTATAAAGATCTCGCTTCCAAATATATTGTCACATTAGGGAATAGGGCTTGAAGATTTAAAATTTGAGAGGACACAAAGTCCATAACAAAGTATTCTGTCCACATTTGAGTTCTATTTGTTATTGTTGTTGAGATAAAAAATTTTAAAGTATATTCTGGATATTAATCATTTATCAGATACATGCTTTATACACATTTTCTCCTGTGGATTGCCTTTCTATTCTGTGATAGTGCACTTTGAGAAACAAAAGGTTTTCATTTTGATGTAGAACAGTGTATTTTTCTTTGTCTTTTGGTCACTTACCATCCATGTCAACCAACAAATCAGCTGTTGCAGGATCACAGTGCTTATGTTCAAGTAAACCTTACCCATAGCCTAACATTACATCACAAAGGCTATCATTTACCTCTCTTACTCTCATCACATATGTATTGTGTCAGCTAATATCATGACAGGAAAGATAAGTACAGTACAAGAAGGTATTTTGAGAGATAAAACCACATTCACATACCTCGTTAACAGAATTTTACTTTTCTTACAATATTTTGTGTCTTTGGTTTTCATACTCAAGAAATAATTGCTAACTGCATTGTCATGAAGCTTTCCCCTGTTTCCTTATAAGAATTTTATAATTTTAGCTCTTCTGCTTATGTCTTTTATTCATTTTATTTAAGTTTTATATTTAGTATAAGGGAAGGATCCAACTTTATTCTTTTATTTAGGCACATACATTTTCCCCAGACTGTCAAAAAGATTGTCCTTCCCCTACTGAATATACTTGGTATCTAAAATAGTATGATCATAGTGTAGTCACTTTATCCATGGATAGGATGTTCCAAGACCTGTGGATGCCTAGAAATGTAGAAAGTTCTAAACCATGTACATACACTGTTTTTACCTATTTTGTGCAAAATTTCTATGATAATTTATAAAATAGTCACAGTAAGTTATTAGTGATAGTAATAAAAAGTAACAATAATGATAAAATAGAACAATTAATAAAATTATACTGTAGAAATGTTATGTGAATGTGGTTTCCTCTTTCTCAAAATGTCTTCTTAAATCCTTCCTGTCAATACAATACCTGTGATGAGATGAAGTGAGGTGAGTGACAGTCTTTGTGTTAGGCTATGAATAAAGGTTACTGAACACAAGCACTGTGATACTGCAATAGTTGATTGGATGGTTGCTATGGCTACTAAGTAACTAGGGACAGGAAGTTTATATGCTGACAAGGGATGATTAATGTTCCTTGCACAGATGATATTTTATTATTATACTCACAAGAGCATGCCATTTAAAACTTGTAATTGTTACTGTAATTGTAATACTGATATTTAATATTTTTGTGCCTTGTTTGACCTCAGGTAACTGAATCACAGAAGGTGAAAACTGGACAAGGAGGACTACTGTGTAAGTGATTATTTCTCAACTTTATACTTCATTCCATTAATTTATATGTCTCCACTACCTTCCACTGTGCCTTTTTTTGTTTGGTCTGGTTTTACTTTTTTGTGCTGCTGGGGAGGAAACCTAGAGTCCTTCATCATGCTAGGCAGTTGGTCTACCAATGAACTTCAATATTGCTCCAATGACTATAACTTTGTAGTGTATTTTGAAATCAAGAAACATGAGTTCTCTAAAATTCTTTTTGATCTTCAAGGTTGTTCTGGCTCTATAGGGTCTTTGAAATTCTGTGTGAAATTTAGAATGGAATTTTCTATTTCTGCAAAAAAATGATTAAAATTTTGATAGTTATTATACTGAATATGTAGATAAGTTTGGGTAGTATCAACATCTTCCATTTATATATTTTGATTTATATATTTGTATATTGACTTTTGGTAGCATTTCATAATAAACGTATTAGTCTTTTGCTTCTTCAGTTAAGCTTATACCTGTTTATTCTTTTTGATGCTATTGTACTTGGAATTGTTTTCCTGATTTCCATTGTGTGCATATGTGTGTGTTCTGCTGTGTCCCCCGTGCTCCCTTTTTATATTTTGGATCATGAGCAGAATTGCTAGATTTTTGGATTTTAACTCGCTTATCCATACTGATGTTTATCATTAATTTGGTTGTCTTAGGTAACAGACAACATTTTTCTCTTTTCCAATTTTTTTTCCCCCATGCTAGGAGTCAGGCCCAGAGTCCTAAGCATGCTATACTGCACCTATGTCCCTAGTCCTGTTTAGTTTGTTGTTGTTTTTGAAAGCTGATGTTACTTTGTGTCTCCTCTGTTTGGTCCGATATGAGGTGGAAGTTGAGTGATCCTTGATATTTCCAAATACACTTCAAGGGGATAAGTTCTATTTTTAAGAAAGGGAACCAAGAGTAATATAAAATACTACTTTTTGTTTTTAATGTGAGATAATTTTTAGTATATTCAGATTTGTGCAGTTATCACCACTAATTTTAGAATACTACAAAAACCTGTACTTGTTACTAGAGTGTACCACCACTCTATCATCTAATTAAGCTTTAGTTTCTATAGATTTTGTTTTTATGGATATGTCTGTTTCGAATTGTTCATGTAAATGGAATTATACAGTATGTGACTTTTATGTCCACTTTTTCACTTAGCATAATAGGTTTTTAGATTATTTCTTTTATTTTCACAGACTTCATTATGATTTATTGTTCAAAATACAAATGGGGCACAACTTTTTGTTT